>NW_027651120.1:0-23023 GCF_965287045.1 Carcharhinus amblyrhynchos
CTGTACCTGTCCTGGGAGTGTTTGATGGGGACAGTGTAGAGGGAGCTTTACTCTGTATCTAACCCCGTGCTGTCCCTGTCCTTGGGAGTGTTTGATGGGGGACAGTGTAGAGGGAGCTTTACTCTGTATCTAACCCCGTGCTGTCCCTGTCCTGGGAGTGTTTGATGGGGACAGTGTAGAGGGAGCTTTACTCTGTATCTAACCCCGTGCTGTACCTGTCCTGGGAGTGTTTGATGGGGGGACAGTGTAGAGGGAGCTTTACTCTGTATCTAACCCCGTGCTGTACCTGTCCTGGGAGTGTTTGATGGGGGGACAGTGTAGAGGGAGCTTTACTCTGTATCTAACCCCGTGCTGTACCTGTCCTGGGAGTGTTTGATGGGGACAGTGTAGAGGGAGCTTTACTCTGTATCTAACCCCGTGCTGTACCTGTCCTGGGAGTGTTTGATGGGGGACAGTGTAGAGGGAGCTTTACTCTGTATCTAACCCCGTGCTGTACCTGTCCTGGGAGTGTTTGATGGGGGGACAGTGTAGAGGGAGCTTTACTCTGTATCTAACCCCGTGCTGTACCTGTCCTGGGAGTGTTTGATGGGGGGACAGTGTAGAGGGAGCTTTACTCTGTATCTAACCCCGTGCTGTACCTGTCCTGGGAGTGTTTGATGGGGGACAGTGTAGAGGGAGCTTTACTCTGTATCTAACCCCGTGCTGTCCCTGTCCTGGGAGTGTTTGATGGGGGACAGTGTAGAGGGAGCTTTACTCTGTATCTAACCCCGTGCTGTACCTGTCCTGGGAGTGTTTGATGGGGGGACAGTGTAGAGGGAGCTTTACTCTGTATCTAACCCCGTGCTGTACCTGTCCTGGGAGTGTTTGATGGGGGGACAGTGTAGAGGGAGCTTTACTCTGTATCTAACCCCGTGCTGTACCTGTCCTGGGAGTGTTTGATGGGGGACAGTGTAGAGGGAGCTTTACTCTGTATCTAACCCCGTGCTGTACCTGTCCTGGGAGTGTTTGATGGGGGGACAGTGTAGAGGGAGCTTTACTCTGTATCTAACCCCGTGCTGTACCTGTCCTGGGAGTGTTTGATGGGGGGAGAGTGTAGAGGGAGCTTTACTCTGTATCTAACCCCGTGCTGTACCTGTCCTGGGAGTGTTTGATGGGGGACAGTGTAGAGGGAGCTTTACTCTGTATCTAACCCCGTGCTGTACCTGTCCTGGGAGTGTTTGATGGGGGACAGTGTAGAGGGAGCTTTACTCTGTATCTAACCCCGTGCTGTACCTGTCCTGGGAGTGTTTGATGGGGACAGTGTAGAGGGAGCTTTACTCTGTATCTAACCCCGTGCTGTACCTGTCCTGGGAGTGTTTGATGGGGGGACAGTGTAGAGGGAGCTTTACTCTGTATCTAACCCCGTGCTGTATCTGTCCTGGGAGTGTTTGATGGGGGGACAGTGTAGAGGGTGCTTTACTCTGTATCTAACCCCGTGCTGTACCTGTCCTGGGAGTGTTTGATGGGGACAGTGTAGAGGGAGCTTTACTCTGTATCTAACCCCGTGCTGTACCTGTCCTGGGAGTGTTTGATGGGGACAGTGTAGAGGGAGCTTTACTCTGTATCTAACCCCGTGCTGTACCTGTCCTGGGAGTGTTTGATGGGGGGACAGTGTAGAGGGAGCTTTACTCTGTATCTAACCCCGTGCTGTACCTGTCCTGGGAGTGTTTGATGGGGACAGTGTAGAGGGAGCTTTACTCTGTATCTAACCCCGTGCTGTACCTGTCCTGGGAGTGTTTGATGGGGACTGTGTAGAGGGGGCTTTACTCTGTATCTAACCCCATGCTGTACCTGTCCTGGGAGTGTTTGATGGGGACAGTGTAGAGGGAGCTTTACTCTGTATCTAACCCCGTGCTGTACCTGTCCTGGGAGTGTTTGATGGGGGACAGTGTAGAGGGAGATTTACTCTGTATCTAACCCCGTGCTGTACCTGTCCTGGGAGTGTTTGATGGGGACAGTGTAGAGGGAGCTTTACTCTGTATCTAACCCCGTGCTGTACATGTCCTGGGAGTGTTTGATGGGGACAGTGTAGAGGGAGCTTTACTCTGTATCTAACCCCGTGCTGTACCTGTCCTGGGAGTGTTTGATGGGGACAGTGTAGAGGGAGCTTTACTCTGTATCTAACCCCGTGCTGTACCTGTCCTGGGAGTGTTTGATGGGGACAGTGTAGAGGGAGCTTTACTCTGTATCTAACCCCGTGCTGTCCCTGTCCTGGGAGTGTTTGATGGGGGGACAGTGTAGAGGGAGCTTTACTCTGTATCTAACCCCGTGCTGTACCTGTCCTGGGAGTGTTTGATGGGGACAGTGTAGAGGGAGCTTTACTCTGTATCTAACCCCGTGCTGTATCTGTCCTGGGAGTGTTTGATGGGGGGACAGTGTAGAGGGTGCTTTACTCTGTATCTAACCCCGTGCTGTACCTGTCCTGGGAGCGTTTGATGGGGACAGTGTAGAGGGAGCTTTACTCTGTATCTAACCCCATGCTGTACCTGTCCTGGGAGTGTTTGATGGGGACAGTGTAGAGGGAGCTTTACTCTGTATCTAACCCCGTGCTGTACCTGTCCTGGGAGTGTTTGATGGGGACAGTGTAGAGGGAGCTTTACTCTGTATCTAACCCCGTGCTGTCCCTGTCCTGGGAGTGTTTGATGGGGGGACAGTGTAGAGGGAGCTTTACTCTGTATCTAACCCCGTGCTGTACCTGTCCTGGGAGTGTTTGATGGGGACAGTGTAGAGGGAGCTTTACTCTGTATCTAACCCCGTGCTGTACCTGTCCTGGGAGTGTTTGATGGGGGACAGTGTAGAGGGAGATTTACTCTGTATCTAACCCCGTGCTGTACCTGTCCTGGGAGTGTTTGATGGGGACAGTGTAGAGGGAGCTTTACTCTGTATCTAACCCCGTGCTGTCCCTGTCCTGGGAGTGTTTGATGGGGACAGTGTAGAGGGAGCTTTACTCTGTATCTAAACCCGTGCTGTACCTGTCCTGGGAGTGTTTGATGGGGACAGTGTAGAGGGAGCTTTACTCTGTATCTAACCCCGTGCTGTACCTGTCCTGGGAGTGTTTGATGGGGACAGTGTAGAGGGAGCTTTACTCTGTATCTAATCCCGTGCTGTACCTGTCCTGGGAGTGTTTGATGGGGGGACAGTGTAGAGGGAGCTTTACTCTGTATCTAACCCCGTGCTGTACCTGTCCTGGGAGTGTTTGATGGGGACAGTGTAGAGGGAGCTTTACTCTGTATCTAACCCCGTGCTGTACCTGTCCTGGGAGTGTTTGATGGGGACAGTGTAGAGGGAGCTTTACTCTGTATCTAACCCCGTGCTGTACCTGTCCTGGGAGTGTTTGATGGGGGACAGTGTAGAGGGAGCTTTACTCTGTATCTAACCCCGTGCTGTACCTGTCCTGGGAGTGTTTGATGGGGACAGTGTAGAGGGAGCTTTACTCTGTATCTAACCCCGTGCTGTACCTGTCCTGGGAGTGTTTGATGGGGGGACAGTGTAGAGGGAGCTTTACTCTGTATCTAACCCCGTGCTGTACCTGTCCTGGGAGTGTTTGATGGGGACAGTGTAGAGGGAGCTTTACTCTGTATCTAACCCCGTGCTGTATCTGTCCTGGGAGTGTTTGATGGGGGGACAGTGTAGAGGGTGCTTTACTCTGTATCTAACCCCGTGCTGTACCTGTCCTGGGAGCGTTTGATGGGGACAGTGTAGAGGGAGCTTTACTCTGTATCTAACCCCATGCTGTACCTGTCCTGGGAGTGTTTGATGGGGACAGTGTACAGGGAGCTTTACTCTGTATCTAACCCCGTGCTGTACCTGTCCTGGGAGTGTTTGATGGGGACAGTGTAGAGGGAGCTTTACTCTGTATCTAACCCCGTGCTGTACCTGTCCTGGGAGTGTTTGATGGGGACAGTGTAGAGGGAGCTTTACTCTGTATCTAACCTCGTGCTGTATCTGTCCTGGGAGTGTTTGATGGGGGGACAGTGTAGAGGGTGCTTTACTCTGTATCTAACCCCGTGCTGTACCTGTCCTGGGAGCGTTTGATGGGGACAGTGTAGAGGGAGCTTTACTCTGTATCTAACCCCATGCTGTACCTGTCCTGGGAGTGTTTGATGGGGACAGTGTAGAGGGAGCTTTACTCTGTATCTAACCCCGTGCTGTACCTGTCCTGGGAGTGTTTGATGGGGACAGTGTAGAGGGAGCTTTACTCTGTATCTAACCCCGTGCTGTCCCTGTCCTGGGAGTGTTTGATGGGGGGACAGTGTAGAGGGAGCTTTACTCTGTATCTAACCCCGTGCTGTACCTGTCCTGGGAGTGTTTGATGGGGACAGTGTAGAGGGAGCTTTACTCTGTATCTAACCCCGTGCTGTACCTGTCCTGGGAGTGTTTGATGGGGACTGTGTAGAGGGGGCTTTACTCTGTATCTAACCCCATGCTGTACCTGTCCTGGGAGTGTTTGATGGGGACAGTGTAGAGGGAGCTTTACTCTGTATCTAACCCCGTGCTGTCCCTGTCCTGGGAGTGTTTGATGGGGGACAGTGTAGAGGGAGCTTTACTCTGTATCTAACCCCGTGCTGTCCCTGTCCTGGGAGTGTTTGATGGGGACAGTGTAGAGGGAGCTTTACTCTGTATCTAACCCCGTGCTGTACCTGTCCTGGGAGTGTTTGATGGGGGGACAGTGTAGAGGGAGCTTTACTCTGTATCTAACCCCGTGCTGTACCTGTCCTGGGAGTGTTTGATGGGGGGACAGTGTAGAGGGAGCTTTACTCTGTATCTAACCCCGTGCTGTACCTGTCCTGGGAGTGTTTGATGGGGGGACAGTGTAGAGGGAGCTTTACTCTGTATCTAACCCCGTGCTGTACCTGTCCTGGGAGTGTTTGATGGGGGGACAGTGTAGGGGGAGCTTTACTCTGTATCTAACCCCGTGCTGTCCCTGTCCTGGGAGTGTTTGATGGGGGACAGTGTAGAGGGAGCTTTACTCTGTATCTAACCCCGTGCTGTCCCTGTCCTGGGAGTGTTTGATGGGGACAGTGTAGAGGGAGCTTTACTCTGTATCTAACCCCGTGCTGTACCTGTCCTGGGAGTGTTTGATGGGGGGACAGTGTAGAGGGAGCTTTACTCTGTATCTAACCCCGTGCTGTACCTGTCCTGGGAGTGTTTGATGGGGGGACAGTGTAGAGGGAGCTTTACTCTGTATCTAACCCCGTGCTGTACCTGTCCTGGGAGTGTTTGATGGGGGACAGTGTAGAGGGAGCTTTACTCTGTATCTAACCCCGTGCTGTACCTGTCCTGGGAGTGTTTGATGGGGGGACAGTGTAGAGGGAGCTTTACTCTGTATCTAACCCCGTGCTGTACCTGTCCTGGGAGTGTTTGATGGGGGGACAGTGTAGAGGGAGCTTTACTCTGTATCTAACCCCGTGCTGTCCCTGTCCTGGGAGTGTTTGATGGGGGGACAGTGTAGAGGGAGCTTTACTCTGTATCTAACCCCGTGCTGTACCTGTCCTGGGAGTGTTTGATGGGGACAGTGTAGAGGGAGCTTTACTCTGTATCTAACCCCGTGCTGTACCTGTCCTGGGAGTGTTTGATGGGGACTGTGTAGAGGGGGCTTTACTCTGTATCTAACCCCATGCTGTACCTGTCCTGGGAGTGTTTGATGGGGACAGTGTAGAGGGAGCTTTACTCTGTATCTAACCCCGTGCTGTCCCTGTCCTGGGAGTGTTTGATGGGGGACAGTGTAGAGGGAGCTTTACTCTGTATCTAACCCCGTGCTGTCCCTGTCCTGGGAGTGTTTGATGGGGACAGTGTAGAGGGAGCTTTACTCTGTATCTAACCCCGTGCTGTACCTGTCCTGGGAGTGTTTGATGGGGGGACAGTGTAGAGGGAGCTTTACTCTGTATCTAACCCCGTGCTGTACCTGTCCTGGGAGTGTTTGATGGGGGGACAGTGTAGAGGGAGCTTTACTCTGTATCTAACCCCGTGCTGTACCTGTCCTGGGAGTGTTTGATGGGGGGACAGTGTAGAGGGAGCTTTACTCTGTATCTAACCCCGTGCTGTACCTGTCCTGGGAGTGTTTGATGGGGGGACAGTGTAGGGGGAGCTTTACTCTGTATCTAACCCCGTGCTGTCCCTGTCCTGGGAGTGTTTGATGGGGGACAGTGTAGAGGGAGCTTTACTCTGTATCTAACCCCGTGCTGTCCCTGTCCTGGGAGTGTTTGATGGGGACAGTGTAGAGGGAGCTTTACTCTGTATCTAACCCCGTGCTGTACCTGTCCTGGGAGTGTTTGATGGGGGGACAGTGTAGAGGGAGCTTTACTCTGTATCTAACCCCGTGCTGTACCTGTCCTGGGAGTGTTTGATGGGGGGACAGTGTAGAGGGAGCTTTACTCTGTATCTAACCCCGTGCTGTACCTGTCCTGGGAGTGTTTGATGGGGGACAGTGTAGAGGGAGCTTTACTCTGTATCTAACCCCGTGCTGTACCTGTCCTGGGAGTGTTTGATGGGGGGACAGTGTAGAGGGAGCTTTACTCTGTATCTAACCCCGTGCTGTACCTGTCCTGGGAGTGTTTGATGGGGGGACAGTGTAGAGGGAGCTTTACTCTGTAACTAACCCCGTGCTGTACCTGTCCTGGGAGTGTTTGATGGGGACAGTGTAGAGGGAGCTGTACTCTGTATCTAACCCTGTGCTGTACCTGTCCTGGGAGTGTTTGATGGGGACAGTGTAGAGGGAGCTTTACTCTGTATCTAACCCCGTGGTGTACCTGTCCTGGGAGTGTTTGATGGGGGGACAGTGTAGAGGGAGCTTTACTCTGTATCTAACCCCGTGCTGTACCTGTCCTGGGAGTGTTTGATGGGGGGACAGTGTAGAGGGAGCTTTACTCTGTATCTAACCCTGTGCTGTACCTGTCCTGGGAGTGTTTGATGGGGACAGTGTAGAGGGAGCTTTACTCTGTATCTAACCCTGTGCTGTACCTGTCCTGGGAGTGTTTGATTGGGGGACAGTGTAGAGGGAGCTTTACTCTGTATCTAACCCCGTGCTGTACCTGTCCTGGGAGTGTTTGATGGGGGGACAGTGTAGAGGGAGCTTTACTCTGTAACTAACCCCGTGCTGTACCTGTCCTGGGAGTGTTTGATGGGGACAGTGTAGAGGGAGCTTTACTCTGTATCTAACCCCGTGCTGTACCTGTCCTGGGAGTGTTTGATGGGGACAGTGTAGAGGGAGCTTTACTCTGTATCTAACCCCGTGCTGTACCTGTCCTGGGAGTGTTTGATGGGGGGACAGTGTAGAGGGAGCTTTACTCTGTATCTAACCCCGTGCTGTACCTGTCCTGGGAGTGTTTGATGGGGGGACATTGTAGAGGGAGCTTTACTCTGTATCTAACCCTGTGCTGTACCTGTCCTGGGAGTGTTTGATGGGGACAGTGTAGAGGGAGCTTTACTCTGTATCTAACCCCGTGCTGTACCTGTCCTGGGAGTGTTTGATGGGGGGACAGTGTAGAGGGAGCTTTACTCTGTAACTAACCCCGTGCTGTACCTGTCCTGGGAGTGTTTGATGGGGACAGTGTAGAGGGAGCTTTACTCTGTATCTAACCCCGTGCTGTACCTGTCCTGGGAGTGTTTGATGGGGACAGTGTAGAGGGAGCTTTACTCTGTATCTAACCCCGTGCTGTACCTGTCCTGGGAGTGTTTGATGGGGGGACAGTGTAGAGGGAGCTTTACTCTGTATCTAACCCCGTGCTGTACCTGTCCTGGGAGTGTTTGATGAGGGGACAGTGTAGAGGGAGCTTTACTCTGTATCTAACCCTGTGCTGTACCTGTCCTGGGAGTGTTTGATGGGGACAGTGTAGAGGGAGCTTTACTCTGTATCTAACCCCGTGCTGTACCTGTCCTGGGAGTGTTTGATGGGGGGACAGTGTAGAGGGAGCTTTACTCTGTATCTAACCCCGTGCTGTACCTGTCCTGGGAGTGTTTGATGGGGGGACAGTGTAGAGGGAGCTTTACTCTGTATCTAACCCCATGCTGTACCTGTCCTGGGAGTGTTTGATGGGGGACAGTGTAGAGGGAGCTTTACTCTGTATCTAACCCCGTGCTGTACCTGTCCTGGGAGTGTTTGATCGGGGGACAGTGTAGAGGGAGCTTTACTCTGTATCTAACCCCGTGCTGTACCTGTCCTGGGAGTGTTTGATGGGGGGACAGTGTAGAGGGAGCTTTACTCTGTAACTCACCCCGTGCTGTACCTGTCCTGGGAGTGTTTGATGGGGGGACAGTGTAGAGGGAGCTTTACTCTGTATCTAACCCCGTGCTGTCCCTGTCCTGGGAGTGTTTGATGGGGATAGTGTAGAGGGAGCTTTACTCTGTATCTAACCCCGTGCTGTACCTGTCCTGGGAGTGTTTGATGGGGGGACAGTGTAGAGGGAGCTTTACTCTGTATCTAACCCCGTGCTGTACCTGTCCTGGGAGTGTTTGATGGGGGGGACAGTGTAGAGGGAGCTTTACTCTGTATCTAACCCCGTGCTGTACCTGTCCTGGGAATGTTTGATGGGGGGACAGTGTAGAGGGAGCTTTACTCTGTATCTAACCCTGTGCTGTACCTGTCCTGGGAGTGTTTGATGGGGGGACAGTGTAGAGGGAGCTTTACTCTGTATCTAACCCCGTGCTGTACCTGTCCTGGGAGTGTTTGATGGGGGGACAGTGTAGAGGGAGCTTTACTCTGTATCTAACCCCGTGCTGTACCTGTCCTGGGAGTGTTTGATGGGGGGACAGTGTAGAGGGAGCTTTACTCTGTATCTAACCCTGTGCTGTACCTGTCCTGGGAGTGTTTGATGGGGACAGTGTAGAAGGAGTTTTACTCTGTATCTAACCCCGTGCTGTACCTGTCCTGGGAGTGTTTGATGGGGGGACAGTGTAGAGGGAGCTTTACTCTGTATCTAACCCTGTGCTGTACCTGTCCTGGGAGTGTTTGATGGGGACAGTGTAGAGGGAGCTTTACTCTGTATCTAACCCCGTGCTGTACCTGTCCTGGGAGTGTTTGATGGGGGGACAGTGTAGAAGGAGTTTTACTCTGTATCTAACCCCGTGCTGTACCTGTCCTGGGAGTGTTTGATGGGGACAGTGTAGAGGGAGCTTTACTCTGTATCTAACCCCGTGCTGTACCTGTCCTGGGAGTGTTTGATGGGGGACAGTGTAGAGGGAGCTTTACTCTGTATCTAACCCCGTGCTGTCCCTGTCCTGGGAGTGTTTGATGGGGGACAGTGTAGAAGGAGTTTTACTCTGTATCTAACCCCGTGCTGTTCCTGTTAACAGGTGAAGGACCTGATTAGCCACAAATTGGTGAGTTGGCAGAATTCGTGCTCGGACCCCTGCCAGATCCCAGACAGAGCGATGGCTCTGGTGAAACAGACAGCCACCCGGGACACCAGCCCTGAGCCCAGACCCCCGGCCAAACCTTCAGGGGCACCGGCTGAGCTGGCAGGGGGCAGCGGAGGATCTGCTGGCCTGGTGAGTCTCACAGTGTCCAAATCGACCCAGTGTTTTACTGAGCGGCGTGAAGGAGCAGTCATTAGACAGGCAAGATCGATAGTGAGGGAGACGGGAGTACCTCACTCGCTGTGGGTGAGGGTAGTGAGGGAGACGGGAGTCTCTCACTCGCTGTGGGTGAGGGTAGTGAGGGAGACGGGAGTCTCTCACTCTGTGGGTGAGGATAGTGAGGGAGACGGGAGTCTCTCACTCTGCGGGTGAGGGTAGTGAGGGAGACGGGAGTCTCTCACTCGCTGTGGGTGAGGATAGTGAGGGAGACGGGAGTCTCTCACTCACTGTGGGTGAGGGTAGTGAGGGAGACGGGAGTCTCTCACTCGCTGTGGGTGAGGATAGTGAGGGAGACGGGAGTCTCTCACTCGCTGTGGGCGAGGGTAGTGAGGGAGACGGGAGTCTCTCACTCGCTGTGGGTGAGGGTAGTGAGGGAGACGGGAGTCTCTCACTCTCTGTGGGTGAGGGTAGTGAGGGAGACGGGAGTCTCTCACTCGCTGTGGGTGAGGGTAGTGAGGGAGACGGGAGTCTCTCACTCTGTCTGGGTGAGGGTAGTGAGGGAGACGGGAGTCTCTCACTCTGTCTGGGTGAGGGTAGTGAGGGAGACGGGAGTCTCTCACTCTGTCTGGGTGAGGGTAGTGAGGGAGACGGGAGTCTCTCACTCGCTGTGGGTGAGGGTAGTGAGGGAGACGGGAGTCTCTCACTCACTGTGGGTGAGGGTAGTGAGGGAGACGGGAGTCTCTCACTCTGTCTGGGTGAGGGTAGTGAGGGAGACGGGAGTCTCTCACTTGTTGTGGGTGAGGGTAGTGAGGGAGACGGGAGTCTCTCACTCGCTGTGGGTGAGGGTAGTGAGGGAGACGGGAGTCTCTCACTCGCTGTGGGTGAGGGTAGTGAGGGAGACGGGAGTCTCTCACTCGCTGTGGGTGAGGGTAGTGAGGGAGACGGGAGTCTCTCACTCTGTCTGGGTGAGGGTAGTGAGGGAGACGGGAGTCTCTCACTCTGTCTGGGTGAGGGTAGTGAGGGAGACGGGAGTCTCTCACTCTGTCTGGGTGAGGGTAGTGAGGGAGACGGGAGTCTCTCACTCTGTCTGGGTGAGGGTAGGGTTGTGTCTGTTCCGGGTACTCATTGCCTCTGTCCTTCTCTCTTTCCGATCCACGTGGGATAGCGATCCAGTGCCCCGGAATCTCAGCCGGTTGCCAATGGACATACACGGAAGAAGTGCGCGATGGAGGTGGTTCCACTCCGAGTCTCGAAGACCCCTTCTCCAGTGCCCACAGCAAGCTGCTCTGTACCCCCTCCTCCCAAAACCAACACTAATACTCCCAACACCCTGCCCTCTCGCAAAACAGCCAGTGAGCAGCACAGAGATCCCAAATCCGGTAATCCACAAACTAAACACACAGCGTATTACACAGAGAGAGACCAGGGTTCCTGCTCCTGATCACTGTCCAGTGATCCCTGGGTTAGAGAGAGAGGGGAAATCAGCCAGGGTTCCTGCTCCTGATCACTGTCCAGTGATCCCTGGGTTAGAGAGAGAGAGGGGAAATCAGCCAGGGTTCCTGCTCCTGATCACTGTCCAGTGATCCCTGGGTTAGAGAGAGGGGAAATCAGCCAGGGTTCCTGCTCCTGATCACTGTCCGGTGATCCCTGGGTTAGAGAGAGAGAGGGGAAATCAGCCAGGGTTCCTGCTCCTGATCACTGTCCAGTGATCCCTGGGTTAGAGAGAGGGGGGAAATCAGCCAGGGTTCCTGCTCCTGATCACTGTCCAGTGATCCCTGGGTTAGAGAGAGAGGGGAAATCAGCCAGGGTTCCTGCTCCTGATCACTGTCCAGTGATCCCTGGGTTAGAGAGAGAGAGAGGGGAAATCAGCCAGGGTTCCTGCTCCTGATCACTGTCCAGTGATCCCTGGGTTAGAGAGAGAGAGAGGGGAAATCAGCCAGGGTTCCTGCTCCTGATCACTGTCCAGTGATCCCTGGGTTAGAGAGAGAGGGGAAATCAGCCAGGGTTCCTGCTCCTGATCACTGTCCAGTGATCCCTGGGTTAGAGAGAGGGGAAATCAGCCAGGGTTCCTGCTCCTGATCACTGTCCAGTGATCCCTGGGTTAGAGAGAGGGGGGAAATCAGCCAGGGTTCCTGCTCCTGATCACTGTCCAGTGATCCCTGGGTTAGAGAGAGGGGAAATCAGCCAGGGTTCCTGCTCCTGATCACTGTCCAGTGATCCCTGGGTTAGAGAGAGGGGAAATCAGCCAGGGTTCCTGCTCCTGATCACTGTCCGGTGATCCCTGGGTTAGAGAGAGAGAGGGGAAATCAGCCAGGGTTCCTGCTCCTGATCACTGTCCAGTGATCCCTGGGTTAGAGAGAGAGGGGAAATCAGCCAGGGTTCCTGCTCCTGATCACTGTCCAGTGATCCCTGGGTTAGAGAGAGAGAGAGAGGAAATCAGCCAGGGTTCCTGCTCCTGATCACTGTCCAGTGATCCCTGGGTTAGAGAGAGAGAGGGGAAATCAGCCAGGGTTCCTGCTCCTGATCACTGTCCAGTGATCCCTGGGTTAGAGAGAGAGAGAGAGGAAATCAGCCAGGGTTCCTGCTCCTGATCACTGTCCAGTGATCCCTGGGTTAGAGAGAGAGAGAGAGGAAATCAGCCAGGGTTCCTGCTCCTGATCACTGTCCAGTGATCCCTGGGTTAGAGAGAGAGAGGGGAAATCAGCCAGAGTTCCTGCTCCTGATCACTGTCCAGTGATCCCTGGGTTAGAGAGAGAGAGGGGAAATCAGCCAGGGTTCCTGCTCCTGATCACTGTCCAGTGATCCCTGGGTTAGAGAGAGAGAGGGGAAATCAGCCAGAGTTCCTGCTCCTGATCACTGTCCAGTGATCCCTGGGTTAGAGAGAGAGGGGAAATCAGCCAGGGTTCCTGCTCCTGATCACTGTCCAGTGATCCCTGGGTTAGAGAGAGAGGGGAAATCAGCCAGGGTTCCTGCTCCTGATCACTGTCCAGTGATCCCTGGGTTAGAGAGAGAGGGGAAATCAGCCAGGGTTCCTGCTCCTGATCACTGTCCAGTGATCCCTGGGTTAGAGAGACGGGGGAAATCAGCCAGGGTTCCTGCTCCTGATCACTGTCCAGTGATCCCTGGGTTAGAGAGACGGGGGAAATCAGCCAGGGTTCCTGCTCCTGATCACTGTCCAGTGATCCCTGGATTAGAGAGAGAGAAGGGAAATCAGCCAGGGTCCCTGCTCCTGATCACTGTCCAGTGATCCCTGGGTTAGAGAGAGAGAGGGGAAATCAGCCAGGGTTCCTGCTCCTGATCACTGTCCAGTGATCCCTGGGTTAGAGAGAGAGGGGAAATCAGCCAGGGTTCCTGCTCCTGATCACTGTCCAGTGATCCCTGGGTTAGAGAGGGGAAATCAGCCAGGATCCCTGCTCCTGATCACTGTCCAGTGATCCCTGGGTTAGAGAGAGGGGGGAAATCAGCCAGGGTTCCTGCTCCTGATCACTGTCCAGTGATCCCTGGGTTAGAGAGAGAGAGGGGAAATCAGCCAGGGTTCCTGCTCCTGATCACTGTCCAGTGATCCCTGGGTTAGAGAGAGAGAGAGAGAGGAAATCAGCCAGGGTTCCTGCTCCTGATCACTGTCCAGTGATCCCTGGGTTAGAGAGAGAGAGGGGAAATCAGCCAGGGTTCCTGCTCCTGATCACTGTCCAGTGATCCTTGGGTTAGAGAGAGAGAGGGGAAATCAGCCAGGGTTCCTGCTCCTGATCACTGTCCAGTGATCCCTGGGTTAGAGAGAGAGAGGGGAAATCAGCCAGGGTTCCTGCTCCTGATCACTGTCCAGTGATCCCTGGGTTAGAGAGAGAGAGAGGAAATCAGCCAGGGTTCCTGCTCCTGATCACTGTCCGGTGATCCCTGGGTTAGAGAGAGGGGAAATCAGCCAGGATCCCTGCTCCTGATCATTGTCCAGTGATCCCTGGGTTAGAGAGAGAGAGAGAGGGGAAATCAGCCAGGGTTCCTGCTCCTGATCACTGTCCAGTGATCCCTGGGTTAGAGAGAGAGGGGAAATCAGCCAGGGTTCCTGCTCCTGATCACTGTCCAGTGATCCCTGGGTTAGAGAGAGAGAGGGGAAATCAGCCAGGGTTCCTGCTCCTGATCACTGTCCAGTGATCCCTGGGTTAGAGAGAGGGGGGAAATCAGCCAGGGTTCCTGCTCCTGATCACTGTCCAGTGATCCCTGGGTTAGAGAGAGAGGGGGGAAATCAGCCAGGGTTCCTGCTCCTGATCACTGTCCAGTGACCCCTGGGTTAGAGAGAGAGGGGAAATCAGCCAGGATCCCTGCTCCTGATCACTGTCCAGTGATCCCTGGGTTAGAGAGAGAGAGAGAGGGGAAATCAGCCAGGGTTCCTGCTCCTGATCACTGTCCAGTGATCCCTGGGTTAGAGAGAGAGAGGGGAAATCAGCCAGGGTTCCTGCTCCTGATCACTGTCCAGTGATCCCTGGGTTAGAGAGAGGGGAAATCAGCCAGGGTTCCTGCTCCTGATCACTGTCCAGTGATGATGTGGAGATGCTGGTGTTGGACTGGGGTAAACACAGTAAGAAGTCTCACAACACCGGGTTAAAGTCCAATAGATTTATTTGGAATCACGAGCTTTTGGAGCACTGCTCCTTCACCAGGTGAGTGCAGGATTTGGTTCACAAACAGGGTATATAGAGACACAAACTCAGTTACAAGGTAATGATTAGAATGAGAGTCTTCACAGGTAATCAAGTCTTTATCGGTACAGATATTGTGAGAGGGTTAAAGAGATGTGTTTTGTCTCCAGCCAGGACAGTTATGGAGGTTTACAGCACAGAAACAGGCCCTTCAGCCCAACGGGTCCATGCCACCCATTTTTTTTAAAACCCCAAAGCTAATCCCAATTGCCCCTAAATATCCCACATCCCTCCCATGTAACTGTCTAAATGCTTTTTAAAAGACAAAATTGTACCCACCTCTACTACTGCCTCTGGTAGCTCGTTCCAGACACTCACCACCCTCTGGGTGAAAAAATTGCCCCTCTGGACCCTTTTGTATCTCTCCCCTCTCACCTTAAACCTATACCCTCTAGTTTTAGCCTCCCCTACCTTTGGGAAAAGATATTGACTATCTAGCTGATCTGTGCCCCTCATTATTTTATAGACCTCTATAAGATCACCCCTCAGTTAGTGAGGTTTTGCAAGTCTCGGTAAGTCACAGGGGTTACAGATAGTGCGACATGAACCCAAGATCCCGGTTGAGACCGTCCTCATGTGTGCGGAACTTGGCTATCAGTCTCTGCTCAGCGACTCTGCGATGTTGTGTGTCGTGAAAGTCGCCTTGGAGAATGCTGTTCTGTGTGTCTGGATGAAGAACTGGTTGTTGAAGATGAAGACATTGTGGTCCAGGATGAAGTGGGTGAGTTGTAAAATTGCATCTGGAGATTGGCAGTTGTCGGCGTTGAGTACTGAGGCAGTTGCAGCAATGCCATCATCGTGGGGGATGCTGGTGTGGAGTGCCAAGACATCCATTGTGACGAGGAGTGCTCCTGGGTCAACTGCTCCATATGTGCTGAGTTTCTGTAGGAAGTCCATAGTGTCGCGACAATAGCTGGGGGTTTTTTGTACAATGGGTTTCAGGATGCTATTGACGTAGCCGGAGAGGTTCTCGCACAGGATCCCATTGCCTGATACGATGGGACGGGTGAGTGTGTTTGCCTTGTGTATCTTTGAGAGGAACAGCCATGGGGACCAAATTCGCACCTCAGTATGCCAACATCTTCACAGACAGGTTCAAACAAAACCTCTTCACTTCACAGGACCTTCAACCGATGCTATACACTACATACATCGATGACATTTTCTTCCTTTGGACTCACGGTGAACAATCACTGAAACAACTATATGATGATATCAACAAGTTCCACCCCACCATCAGACTCACCATGGACTACTCTCTGGAATCGGTTGCATCCTTGGACACACGCATCTCCATCAAGGACAGTCACCTCAGCACCTCACTGTACCGCAAGCCCACAGATAACTTCACAAACGCTCCACTTCTCCAGTTTCCACTCTAAACATGTTAAAGAATCCATTCCCTACGGACAAGCCCTCCGTATACACAGGATCACAACAGATTCCTCCGGACGCTGAAAGATGCCCTCATAAGAGCAGGATATGGCACTCGACTCATTGATCGACAGTTCCGACACGCCACAGCGAAAAACCGCACTGACCTCCTCAGAAGACAAACACAGGACATGGTGGACAGAGTACACTTCGTCGTCCAGTACTTCCCCAGAGGGGAGAAGCTACGACATCTTCTCTGGAGTCTTCAACATATCATTGATGAAGACAAACATCTCGCCAAGGCCATCCTCACACCCCCACTTCTTACCTTCAAACAACTGCACAACCTCAAACAGTCCATTGTCCGCAGCAAACTGCCCAGCCTTCAGGAGAACAGTGACCACAGCACCACACAATCCTGCCACAGCAGACTCTGCAAGATGTGTCGGATCATTGACACGGACGCCATCATCTCACGTGACGACACCATCCACCAGGTACACGGTACATACTCTTGCAACTCGGCCAACGTTGTCTACCCGATACGCTGCAGGAAAGGATGTCCCGAGGCATGGTACATGAGTGAGACCACGCGGACGCTATGACAGCGGATGAATTAACACCACTCAACAATCACCAGGCAGCAGCATTCACTTCCTGTTGGTGAACACTTCAGTGGTCACGGACATTCGGCCCCTGGTCTTCGGGAAAGCATTCTCCAAGGCGACCTTCACAACACATGACAGCGCACAGTCGCTGAGCAGAGACTGATAGCCAAGTTCTGCACACATGAGGACTGCCTCAACCGGGATCTTGGGTTCATGTCACGCTATCTGTAACCCCCATGACTTGCCTAGACTTGCAAAATCTCACTTACTGTACTGTCTGGAGATAATACGCATCTCTTTAACCTGTGCTTAACGCTCTCTCCACTCACACTGTCTGTAGCTTTAAGACTTGATTACCTGTAAAGACGCGCATTCCAATCATTATATTGTGAGTTGAATTTGTGTCTTTATATGCCCTGTTTGTGAACAGAACTGCCCCTTACCTGACAAAGGAGCAGCGCTCTGAAAGCTAGTGGCTTGTGCTATCAAATAAACCTGTTGGACTTTAACCTGGTGTTGAACTTTCACTGTGCAGTGACCCTGAGTTAGAGAGAGGGGAAATCAGGCCGGTTTCTCTGACTCACTGTCAGGGTGATGGGTGTGGGACGTTAATGAAGTTGGGTCAGTTTGAGCTGTGTGTGTGTGTTTGGTCCACAGGGGAACATTGCAGCCTGCCGCGGGCTCCCCCCAGCCTGAAACGTGACTGCTCGAGGGTCCGAGCTGTTTTCCCACACGAGGCGGGCGATAACGAGACCCTCCTCAGCTTCCAGGAGAACGATATCATCACTCTGCTCGTCCCCGAGGCAAAGGATGGCTGGCATTACGGAGAGAGTGAACTGACACACCAGTGAGTGAGAGCGAGACGGGAGCACACACTCACTCACACTCACACACACTCACACACACTCACACTCACTCTCACACACTCACACACACACTCACACTCACTCACACACACACTCACTCTCACACACTCACACACACACTCACACACACACACCTCACACACACACTCACACTCACTCACTCACACACACACTCACTCACACACACACACTCACACTCACACATTCACACACACCTCACACACACACACACACACACACACACTCACACTCACACCACACACACTCACACACACTCACACTACACACCCACACACACACACACTCACACTCACACCACACACACTCACACTCACACCACACACACACACCACACACACACTCACACCACACACACTCACACACACACTCACACACACACACACACTCACACACCACACACACACCACACACACACTCACACCACACACACTCACACACACACTCACACACACACACACACACTCACACACACACACACACACCACACACACTCACTCACACACACACTCACTCACACCACACACACTCACACACACACACACACTCACACTCACACCACACACACACACCACACACACACACACACTCTCACTCTCACATACTCCACATCCACCCTAGAACTCAAATCTTAGAATATATACATCTACTCCCAAGTGCAGCATTCCCTCAGTACTGACCCTCTGACAGTGCGGCACTCCCTCAGCACTGACCCTCTGACAGTGCGGCGCTCCCTCAGCACTGACCCTCTGACAGTGCGGCACTCCCTCAGCACTGACCCTCTGACAGTGCGGCGCTCCCTCAGCACTGACCCTCTGACAGTGCGGCACTCCCTCAGCACTGACCCTCTGACAGTGCGGCACTCCCTCAGCACTGACCCTCTGACAGTGCGGCACTCCCTCAGCACTGACCCTCTGACAGTGCGGCACTCCCTCAGCACTGACCCTCTGACAGTGCGGCACTCCCTCAGCACTGACCCTCTGACAGTGCGGCACTCCCTCAGCACTGACCCTCTGACAGTGCGGCGCTCCCTCAGCACTGACCCTCTGACAGTGCGGCGCTCCCTCAGCACTGACCCTCTGACAGTGCGGCGCTCCCTCAGCACTGACCCTCTGACAGCGCGGCGCTCCCTCAGCACTGACCCTCTGACAGCGCGGCACTCCCTCAGCACTGACCCTCTGACAGCGCGGCACTCCCTCAGCACTGACCCTCTGACAGCGCGGCACTCCCTCAGCACTGACCCTCTGACAGCGCGGCACTCCCTCAGCACTGACCCTCTGACAGCGCGGCACTCCCTCAGCACTGACCCTCTGACAGTGCGGCACTCCCTCAGCACTGACCCTCTGACAGTGCGGCACTCCCTCAGCACTGACCCTCTGACAGTGCGGCGCTCCCTCAGCACTGACCCTCTGACAGTGCGGCACTCCCTCAGCACTGACCCTCTGACAGTGCGGCGCTCCCTCAGCACTGACCCTCTGACAGTGCGGTGCTCCCTCAGCACTGACCCTGTGTACCAGTGCGGGTGTGTATGTGGGTGTATGTGTACATGGTTGTGTATGTGGATGTGTGTGTGGTATGTGCGTGAGGATGTACGTGGGTGTGAGTGGGTTTGTGTGTGTGTGGGTGTGAGTGTGTGGGTGGGTGTATGGATGTGTGGGTGTGTGAGTGTGTGTCCTGTGGGGTGAGTGTAGAATATCCCATGTGTGTTTTTTGGAGAGTGGTGCTGGGGAGTGTAAGAGAGGAAGGGATAAAGCGCCCAGTGCCCTGACACAGTATTTACTCCACAACCAACAGAACTCCGAGACAAACTGGGTGATTATCACATTGTTCCGACAGGGATGTTACTACGGATACGTGTTGGGAATATACTCAAACAGGTTGTGAAAGGTGTTGTTTCATTCTGTCTCTCTCCTTACAGAAAAGGCTGGTTTCCCTACTCATATACAAAACCACTCCGCGAGCTTTCTACAGAGAGACAAACTCTCTCCAAGTAAGTCACTGAATCAACCTTCCCAAATCCCAGACTGGGAGAGAGTTCAGAGACTGATTTACACAATCGCAATGGACCTAAACCCCTTCCCGTTCACTCCCACTGTACACAATCCCAACCCCAATCCCCTTCCTGTTCACTCCCACTGTACACAATCCCAATCCCAATCCCCTTCCCGTTCACTCCCCCTGTGTACAATCCCAATGGACCTAAACCCCTTCCCGTTCACTCCCACTGTACACAATCCCAATCCCAAACCCCTTCCCATTCACTCCCACTGTACACAATCCCAATCCCAATCCCCTTCCCGTTCACTCCCACTGTACACAATCCCAATCCCAAACCCCTTCCCGTTCACTCCCACCGTACACAATCCCAATCCCCTTCCCGTTCACTCCCACTGTACACAATCCCAATCCCCTTCCCATTCCCTCCCACTGTACACAATCCCAATGGACCCAAACCCCTTCTCATTCATTCCACTGTACACAATCCCAATGGACCCAATCTCCTTCCCGTTCACTCCCACTGTACACAACCCCAATGGATCCAAACCCCATTCCTGTTCACTCCCACTGTACACAATTCCAATGGACCCACACCCCATTCCTGTTCACTTCTGCTGCACACAACACCAAACCCCTTCCCGTTCACTCCCACTGTACACAATCCCAATCCGAAACCCCTTCCCATTCACTCCCACTGTACACAATCCCAATCCCCTTCCCATTCACTCCCACTGTACACAATCCCAATCCCAAACCCCTTCCTGTTCACTCCCACTGTACACAATCCCAATCCCAAACCCCTTACCATTCACTCCCACCGTACACAATCCCAATCCCAATCCCCTTCTCGTTCACTCCCACTGTACACAATCCCAATCCCCTTCCCGTTCACTCCCATTGTACACAATCCCAATCCCAATCCCAATCCCCTTCCCATTCACTCCCACTGTACACAATCCCAATCCCCTTCCCGTTCACTCCCACTGTACACAATCCCAATCCCAATCCCCTTCCCGTTCACTCCCACTGTACACAATCCCAATCCCAATCCCCTTCCCGTTCACTCCCACTGTACACAATCCCAATCCCAGTTCCTTCCCGTTCACTCCCACTGTACACAATCCCAATCCCAGTTCCTTCCCGTTCACTCCCACTGTACACAATCCCAATCCCCCTCCCGTTCACTCCCACTGTGCACAATCCCAATCCCAAACCCCTTCCCGTTCACTCCCACTGTACACAATCCCAATCCCAAACCCCTTCCTGTTCACTCCCACTGTGCACAATCCCAATCCCAAACCCCTTCCCGTTCACTCCCACTGTACACAATCCCAATCCCAATCCCCTTCCCGTTCACTCCCACTGTACACAATCCCAATCACCTTCCCGTTCACTCCCACTGTACACAATCCCAATCCCAGTCCCCTTCCCATTCACTCCCACTGTACACAATCCCAATCCCAAACCCCTTCCCGTTGTGATGTTTTGAGTAACATTTGGAAGATTTTGGGTTGGATGTGATTGGTTCGGTGGTTTGGCCGTTTGGATTGTGCCACCCCCTGGTTCTGTGACACTGACTCATTGATTCACCTAACGCTGCCTCTCCCCCTCCCCCTCCCCATCACCCTCTCCTCTTCCCCTCTCTCCCTGCCTCCCCCCTCCCTCCCCCGCCTCCCCCCCGTCTCTCTCCCCCGCCTCCCCCCCGTCTCTCTCCCCTGCCTCCCCCCCGTCTCTCTCCCCCGCCTCCCCCCCGTCTCTCTCCCCTGCCTCCCCCCCGTCTCTCTCCCCTGCCTCCCCCCCGTCTCTCTCCCCTGCCTCCCCCCGTCTCTCTCTCTCCCACCTCACCCCTTCTCCCTCCCCCCTCTCTGTCCCTCTTTCCCCCACTTCCCCCCCCTCGCCTTCCTCCTTCTCCCTCTCTCACCCCCGCCTCCTCTCCCCCTCTCTCTCCCTCCCCTCCCCTCCCCCCTCTCTCTCCCTCCCCCCTCTCTCACCCCCGCCTCCTCTCTCCCTCTCTCTCCCTTCCCTCTCCTCTCTCTCTCCCCTCCCCTCTCTCTCCCTCCCCTCCCCCTCTCTCCCTCCCCTCCCCCCCCCTCTCCCTCCCCTCCCCCCCTCTCTCCCTCCCCTCCCCCCCTCTCTCTCCCTCCCCTCCCCCCTCTCTCTCCCTCCCCCCTCTCTCACCCCCGCCTCCTCTCCCCCTCCCTCCCCTCCCCCCCTCTCTCCCTCCCCTCCCCCTCTCTCTCTCTCCCTCCCCTCCCCCTCTCTCCCTCCCCTCCCCCCCCTCTCCCTCCCCTCCCCCCTCTCTCCCTCCCCTCCCCCCCTCTCTCTCCCTCCCCTCCCCCCTCTCTCTCCCTCCCCCCCTCTCTCACCCCCGCCTCCTCTCTCCCTCCCCTCCCCTCCCCCTCCCCTCCCCCCCTCCCTCCCCTCCCCTCTCTCTCCCTCCCCTCCCCCCCTCTCCCTCCCCTCCCCCCTCTCTCTCCCTCCCCTCCCCCCTCTCTCTCCCTCCCCCCCTCTCTCACCCCCGCCTCCTCTCCCCCTCCCTCCCCTCCCCCCCCTCTCTCCCTCCCCTCCCCTCCCCCCCTCTCTCTCCCTCCCCTCCCCTCCCCCCCTCTCTCTCCCTCCCCTCCCCCCCTCTCTCTCCCTCCCCTCCCCCCCTCTCCCTCCCCTCCCCCCTCTCTCTCCCTCCCCTCCCCCCTCTCTCTCCCTCCCCCCCTCTCTCACCCCCGCCTCCTCTCCCCCTCCCTCCCCTCCCCCCTCTCCCTCCCCTCCCCCCTCTCTCTCCCTCCCCTCCCCCCTCTCTCTCCCTCCCCCCCTCTCTCACCCCCGCCTCCTCTCCCCCTCCCTCCCCTCCCCCCTCTCTCTCCCTCCCCCCCTCTCTCACCCCCGCCTCCTCTCCCCCTCCCTCCCCTCCCCCCCTCTCTCTCCCTCCCCTCCCCCCCCCCCTCTCTCCCTCTCCCCCTCCCCAGTTTACAGGGCAGTAAGTTTAACAGCAGCAGCACTGGGAGGTTGGATAAAGTCGGAATGAGTTTGGGATTGGAGGGGGGGATCTCCTCCCGGAAGGGGAACAGTTCTCTGCCGTCCAGCGGTAACCTTCGAACCCGACCCTTCAGCATGATGAACCCTGACCTCCTGCAGGTAGGAATCCTCCACCCTCACACACTGGGAGCTGGCATTGACTGGTGGGGCTGAATGGCCCTCCCCGGTGCCTCTCACTCTTTCAGAACCAGGAGGAGGTTACTGGGGAGGGGGTGTGGCTGTGGAATTTAAACTCTGCATGGTGTGGTGGGGGGGGGGAGGTGGGGGGTGGGATATGGAGAAAAGGTCGTTCCCTGGATAGGAGAAAATCAGGAATTCGGGAGGGTAAATCCCAGATGTTTTAGACCCTAACTGGGAGCCTTCCATCAGTGTTGCTGGAACTCCCTCCCTAACAGCACTTTGGGTGTACCTACACCACACAGGACTGCAGGGGGTCAAGATGGTGACTCACCCATCGCCTTCTTGAGGGCAATTAGGGATGGGTAATAAAGCTGGCCGAGATGATTGATGAGGGCAGGGCGGTGGATGTTGTCTACATGGACTTCAGTCAGGCCTTTGACAAGGTCCCTCATGGCAGACTGGTGCAGAAGGTGAAGTCACCTGGATCAGAGGTGAGCTGGCAAGGTGGATACAAAACTGGCTCGTCATAGAAGACAGGGTAGCAGTGGAAGGGTGTGTTTCTGAATGGAGGGCTGTGACAAGTGGTGTTCCTCAGGGATCAGCGCTGGGACCTTTGCTGTTTGTAATATATATAAATGATTTGGAGGAAAATGTAACTGGATTGGTTAGTAAGTTTGCGAATGACACAAAGGTTGGTGGATTTGCGGATAGCGATGAGAACCATCAGAGGATACAGCAGGATATAGATCAGTTGGAGACT
>NW_027651121.1:2500-23000 GCF_965287045.1 Carcharhinus amblyrhynchos
GAGTGAGAGTCAGGAAGACAGAGAGATTTTGGGGGGGTGGGACAGAGAGGAGACATGTCCCCCGTCTCTCTGTGCTCTGCCACCTCTCTATCTCACACCCCACCCTTGTTACCCCCCCGCCCCCGGTGATACCTTGTCCTTATCCTGTGGCTTGTCCTGTCTCCTGGGTCTTTCTCTTCTTAACAGTTTGTGTTGGTGTTGTGGGGATGAGTCAGGGTGAAACTGAGTGTCTGGTTTGGTGTTAAAACTTCCCCCCGCTGAGTGTTGTCTGACAGGGCGATGGAACTCTCTCACCCAGCACCGCGCGTTCTGCTGCTGTGTCTGGAGGTACCTCACCCTCTGACCCCCGCACTACTGAGAGTGCTGAGGCTGGCAGGGGCCCAAATCACCCCCCCTCCCCTCGCCTCTCCCTCCCCCCCGAGCCTGCACCTGTCCACCATCTACAAGGCAGGAATCTGATGGAATACTCTCCACTTGCCTGGATGAGTGTCTCTCCAACAACAATCTCCACTTGCCTGGATGAGTGCGCCTCTCCAACAACAATCTCCACTTGCCTGGATGAGTGTCTCTCCAACAACAATCTCCTCTTGCCTGGATGAGTGCGCCTCTCCAACAACAATCTCCACTTGCCTGGATGAGTGCGCCTCTCCAACAACAATCTCCACTTGCCTGGATGAGTGCGCCTCTCCAACAACAATCTCCACTTGCCTGGATGAGTGTCTCTCCAACAACAATCTCCACTTGCCTGGATGAGTGCAGCTCCCAACAACACTCGAGAAGCTCGACACCATCCAGGACAAAGCAGCCCCGCTCGATCGACACGCTAACCCCAAACTCTCACTCCCGCCACCACCTACGCACAGTGACAGCCGTGTGTACCATCTACAAGATGCCCCGCAGCGACTCACCAAGGCTCCTTCCACAGCACCTTCCAAACCCACCACCTCTACCATCTAGAAGGACAAGGTCGGGGGGGGCAGCAAACACATGGGGAACACCCCCACCTGCAAGTTCCCCCTCCGAGCCACTCACCATCCCGACTGGGAAATATATCGGCCGTTCCTTCACTGTGGCTGGGGTCAAAATCCCAGAACTCCCTCCCTAACAGCACTGTGGGTGTACCTACCCCACACATGGGGGACTGACTGATCTCCAATAACAATCCCGGAACTCCCTCCCTAACAGCGCTGTGGGTGTACCTACCCCACACACATGGGGGACTGACTGATGTCCAATAACAATCCCGGAACTCCCTCCCTAACAGCACTGTGGGTGTACCTACCCCACACACATGGGGGACTGACTGATGTCCAATAACAATCCCGGAACCCCCTCCCTAACAGCACTGTGGGTGTACCTACCCCACACACACGGGGACTGACTGATGTCCAATAACAATCCCGGAACTCCCTCCCTAACAGCACTGTGGGTGTACCTACCCCACACACACAGGGGACTGACTGATGTCCAATAACAATCCCGGAACTCCCTCCCTAACAGCGCTGTGGGTGTACCTACCCCACACAGGGGGTCTGCAGCGGGTTCAAGGTGGCAGCTCACCCACCAACTTATCGAGGGGCAGTGACGGATGGGGGAATGAACGCAGAGTCTGGCTGAGAAAGTTAGATTGTTGGGGGGGGGGGTGGAACGAAGTAACTTCCAATCGCGATTGGGGGGGGGCTAGGATTGAACCGCAGGAGGGGCTGAACGGCCTCCCAGATGCTCCCGGTCAGGAATAGAGAACTGGGGAAGGGTGAGAGGCCGTGGGAGGTGGTTGTGGGTCGCAGACAGAATGGGTTCCATTGGATTTGGACTGAGGGTTGTGGGCAGGAGGGGGATGCGAGCCCCCGCAGGATTTTTTTGTCAGTGGGACTGCGTCAATTTGCCCACATCGCGCAACCCCCCCATGCCCCCCCTACCCCTGGGTCGAAGATGTCCCAGAGTGAAACCGCAACCTCACACATGAGCTCAAAGCTCGCAATAGAAAGAGGAAATGGGTAGACAGAAGCTTCCTGGCTGACAGATCCGTAATCGACAGATTCAATCTCAGACAGATGTCTGTCACGTAATATCTTAGCAGGACTGATAATCCTTGCCAATTACAAATGTCAGACATCACAGCTTTATTTAAACTTCCCAATTTTTTGCAAGACTTCAGCACGGGGTAAGATACAGAGTAAAGCTCCCTCTACACTGTCCCCCCCATCAAACACTCCCAGGACAGGTACAGCACGGGGTTAGATACAGAGTAAAGCTCCCTCTACACTGTCCCCCATCAAACACTCCCAGGACAGGTACAGCACGGGGTTAGATACAGAGTAAAGCTCCCTCTACACTGTCCCCCATCAAACACTCCCAGGACAGGTACAGCACGGGGTTAGATACAGAGTAAAGCTCCCTCTACACTGTCCCCCATCAAACACTCCCAGGACAGGTACAGCACGGGGTTAGATACAGAGTAAAGCTCCCTCTACACTGTCCCCCCATCAAACACTCCCAGGACAGGGACAGCACGGGGTTAGATACAGAGTAAAGCTCCCTCTACACTGTCCCCCCATCAAACACTCCCAGGACAGGTACAGCACGGGGTTAGATACAGAGTAAAGCTCCCTCTACACTGTCCCCCCATCAAACACTCTCAGGACAGGTACAGCACGGGGTTAGATACAGAGTAAAGCTCCCTCTACACTGTCCCCCCCATCAAACACTCCCAGGACAGGTACAGCACGGGGTTAGATACAGAGTAAAGCTCCCTCTACACTGTCCCCCCATCAAACACTCCCAGGACAGGTACAGCACGGGGTTAGATACAGAGTAAAGCTCCCTCTACACTGTCCCCCCCATCAAACACTCCCAGGACAGGTACAGCACGGGGTTAGATACAGAGTAAAGCTCCCTCTACACTGTCCCCCCATCAAACACTCCCAGGACAGGTACAGCACAGGGTTAGATACAGAGTAAAGCTCCCTCTACACTGTCCCCCCATCAAACACTCCCAGGACAGGTACAGCACGGGGTTAGATACAGAGTAAAGCTCCCTCCACACTGTCCCCCCATCAAACACTCCCAGGACAGGGACAGCACGGGGTTAGATACAGAGTAAAGCTCCCTCTACACTGTCCCCCCATCAAACACTCCCAGGACAGGTACAGCACGGGGTTAGATACAGAGTAAAGCTCCCTCTACACTGTCCCCCCATCAAACACTCCCAGGACAGGTACAGCACGGGGTTAGATACAGAGTAAAGCTTCCTCTACACTGTCCCCCCATCAAACACGCCCAGGACAGGTACAGCACGGGGTTAGATACAGAGTAAAGCTCCCTCTACACTGTCCCCCCATCAAACACTCCCAGGACAGGTACAGCACGGGGTTAGATACAGAGTAAAGCTCCCTCTACACTGTCCTCCCATCAAACACTTCCAGGACAGGTACAGCACGGGGTTAGGTACAGAGTAAAGCTCCCTCTACACTGTGGGGAGGGTCGGTGCTGAGGGAGCGCCGCACTGTGGGGAGGGTCGGTGCCGAGGGAGCGCCGCACTGTGGGGAGGGTCGGTGCCGAGGGAGCGCCGCACTGTGGGGAGGGTCGGTGCTGAGGGAGTCCCGCACTGTGGGGAGGGTCGGTGCCGAGGGAGCGCCGCACTGTGGGGAGGGTCGGTGCCGAGGGAGCGCCGCACTGTGGGGAGGGTCGGTGCCGAGGGAGCGCCGCACTGTGGGGAGGGTCGGTGCTGAGGGAGTTAATGAGTTTCCAAAGCACGAAGGGAATAAAGAAATTTTGAACCGCGGCTCTGACCAGCGATGGTGAGATGATTCTAGACATTAGCCGGTATGTTCACCTTTCCCCTTTGACCCTTCACCGCCAAGGGATCCTCTCTTTCCACTCCCCAGCCGTTTTCCTGTGTATATTCTCGCCCTCCCCTCTCCTTTTCGGCCGTTCTCCCTCAACTGTCCAATGCCTTGGCGACCGGGAGGGTGTGGCTGCCCCCCCCCGGCAACCGAGCGCGCGGAGAGAAGCCTGAATCGCTAGGCCTCAGTAAACCCGGCCAAACAGCCCCTTGTCCAATTATGGGAGTGAGGCAGCAATCATGGAGTCCCGACGGTGCAGAAGGAGGCCATTCGGCCCATCGAGTCTGCACTGACAACAATCCCACCCAGGCCCTATTCCCGTCACCCCACATATTTACCCCGCTTAGCCCCCGAACTCTAGGGCCAATTTAGCATAGCCAATCCACCCCAACCTACACATCTTTGGGCACTAAGGAGCAATTTACCCACTAATCCCTCGAACCAATACATCCCCGGGACACTAAGGGACAATTTAGCACGGTCAATCCACCCTAACCTACACATCTTTGGACACTAAGGGGTAATTTAGCATGGCCAATCCACCCTAACCTACACATCTTTGGACACTAAGGGGCAATTTAGCCCGGCCAATCCACCCTAACCTACACGTCTTTGGACTGTGGGAGGAAACTGGAGCACCCGGAGGAAACCCACGCAGACACGGGGAGAATGTGCAGACTCCACACACACAGTGAGCCAAGGGGGCAGGAGTTATAATGACCATGTGGAGTTCAGGACACAATCTGGGCGGCGCAGTGGGTCAGCACAGCTGCCTCACAGCCCCAGGGACCCGGGTTCGATTCCCAGCTCGAGTCACTGTCTGTGTGGAGCCTGCACGTTCTCCCTGTGTCTGCGTGGGTTTCCTCCCACAGTCCGAAAGACTGTGCAGATTAGGGTGGATTGGCCGTGCTAAATTGCCCCTTAGTGTCCAAAGATGTGTAGGTTAGGTGGATTGGCCGTGCTAAATTGCCCCTTAGTGTCCAAAGATGTGCAGGTTAGGGTGGATTGGCCGTGCTAAATTGTCCCTTAATGTCCAAAGATGTGCAGGTTAGGGTGGATTGGCCGTGCTAAATTGTCCCTTAGTGTCCAAAGATGTGTAGGTTAGGGTGGATTGGCCGTGCTAAATTGTCCCCTTAGTGTCCAAAGATGTGTAGGTTAGGGTGGATTGGCCGTGTTAAATTGTCCCTTAGTGTCCAAAGATGTGTAGGTTAGGGTGGATTGGCCATGCTAAATTGTCCCTTAGTGTCCAAAGATGTGTAGGTTAGGGTGGATTGGCCGTGCTAAATTGTCCCCTTAGTGTCCAAAGATGTGTAGGTTAGGGTGGATTGGCCATGCTAAATTGTCCCTTAGTGTCCAAAGATGTGCAGGTTAGGGGGGATTGGCCATGCTAAATTGCCCCTTAGCGTCCAAAGATGAGCAGGTTAGGGTGGATTGGCCATGCTAAATTGCCCCTTAGTGTCCAAAGATGTGCAGGTTAGGGTGGATTGGCCATGCTAAATTGTCCCTTAGTGTCCAAAGATGTGTAGGTTAGGGTGGATTGGCCGTGCTAAATTGCCCCTTAGTGTCCAAAGATGTGCAGGTTAGGGTGGATTGGCCATGCTAAATTGTCCCTTAGTGTCCAAAGATGTGCAGGTTAGGATTGGCCATGGCAAAATGCACAGGGTCACAAGGATATGGAGTGAGGGTTGACCTGAGTGGGTAGGTATGGGACTCGCTGGGTTGAATAGCCTTCGTGTTGGGGATCAGCCGTGATGTTATTGAATGGCAGAGAAAGGCTCGCTGGGCCTGGCACAGAGAGAGACAGAAAGTGGCTTCTTTAGCTGTTGGTGGGTGCCACAGAGGTGCATGATGGGATTAGAAGCCTCCTGAGAGGGTGGCGGAGGAGATTGGGCCTACCCGAACAGGACGTGGAGTATTAGAACATCGAACAGTACAGGCCCTTCGGCCCTCGATGGTTTCACAGCTCGGGGCAACAATCTAAAGCCCATCTAACCTACACTATTCCAATATCATCCATATTTCTATCCAATGGCCATTTACGTGTTGGCCAGTGCACTACTGTCGCAGGCAGGGTATCCCACGCTCCCTCTGAGTAAAGAACCGCCCTCTGTCCTACAATCTATCACCCCCCTCAATTTAAAGCTATGTCCCCTCGTGCGAGCCATCTCCATCCGAGGAAAAAGGCCCTCACTCTCCACCCTCTGATCATCTTGTATGCCTCGAGTAGGTCACCTCTCAACCTCCTTCTCTCTAACGAAAACAGCCTCAAGCCTTTCCTCGTAAGGCCTTCCCACCAAACCAGGCAATATCCCTGGGAAACGTCCCCATTCCGATCCTTCCAAAAGGGAATCACTTTTCCGGCCTAAACTCCCTCCGCCCCCCACCTCGGCCCGGCTCTGCAGCTTGTGTTGTTGTTGCCCCTGGAGGGAGAAGGTGCCAGGTCACGGGGACGAGGCACTTCCGATCAGGAGGACTGTTTCTCGATGGCAGCCGCAATGGGCCGAGCGGCCTGTTTGGAGGGTCCGTCATCCGGTGAGGAAGGGTAGCCAAGGTCTTTTACCTTCCCGGAATGTATCACTCCCCCCTCCCCGCCCCGAGTAACTGGGTCTGCCTCTGGGGCGGGGAGAGATGCGGCAGCCATATTTGGTAGTTTTACGACAAGGGCCCACTCGTTTGCTTAAGGCAGGCGCTCCGTGGACCGGGGGGGGGTGGCGTGGGGCTAGAAGATGGGGTAAGGGTGGCCCCCTTCGACTTTCGGGGGGGTGTGGTTTGAGTACGTGGCCTCCGCTTCCCACCCCTCAAAGAATTCGAGAGAGCCTGCGGAAGGCCCAAAGCCTTTAGGCCAGGCCCCGTAAGGCCAAAGGTCGGCGGACAAATCAGGGCCCAAATCTCTGGGCCACGGGCTCGGGTTGGGTTCGCACGGCCCACAGAACAGAGAACAACATCTTCCACAGGTGGAATTCCTTTAATAAACCGTCACAAGGTACATCAGAACAGGTTTAATCCGCACAGGATTCGATCCAGAGACACACGGGGAGATTTCAGGGACAGGTGAAGGAGAGGCATCTTACAGGAGGGGAGAGAGAGGGTGAGATAGAGATAGAGATGGAGGGAGAGACATAGAGATAGAGATAGAGAGGGATGGAGAGAGCGAGATAGAGAGGGATGGAGAGAGCGAGATAGAGAGGGATGGAGAGAGCGAGATAGAGAGCGAGATAGAGAGGGATGGAGAGAGCGAGATAGAGAGGGATGGAGAGAGCGAGATAGAGAGGGATGGAGAGAGCGAGATAGAGAGGGATGGAGAGAGCGAGATAGAGAGGGATGGAGAGAGCGAGATAGAGAGGGATGGAGAGAGCGAGATAGAGAGGGATGGAGAGAGCGAGATAGAGAGGGATGGAGAGAGCGAGATAGAGAGGGATGGAGAGAGCGAGATAGAGAGGGATGGAGAGAGCGAGATAGAGAGGGATGGAGAGAGCGAGATAGAGAGGGATGGAGAGAGCGAGATAGAGAGGGATGGAGAGAGCGAGATAGAGAGGGATGGAGAGAGCGAGATAGAGAGGGATGGAGAGAGCGAGATAGAGAGGGATGGAGAGAGCGAGATAGAGAGGGATGGAGAGAGCGAGATATAGAGACGGATGGAGAGAGCGAGATATAGAGACAGGGAGAGAGACAGAGAGAGGTGGGGGGTTTAGGGAGGGAATTCCAGAGTTTAGGGCCCCCCCCAGGCAGCTGAAGGCACGGCCCCCCCAATGGCGGAGCGATGGGAATCGGGGGATGCTCGAGAGGCCGGAATTGGAGGAACGCAGAGATCTCGGAGGGTTGTAGGGGCTGGAGGAGGTTACAGAGATAGGGAGGGGGTGGAGGGGGCTGGAGGAGGTTACAGAGATAGGGAGGGGGGTGTAGGGGAGGGAGGGGGTTACAGAGATAGGGAGGGGGGTGTAGGGGAGGGAGGGGGTTACAGAGATAGGGAGGGGGGTGTAGGGGAGGGAGGGGGTTACAGAGATGGGGAGGGGGGTGTAGGGGAGGGAGGGGGTTACAGAGATAGGGAGGGGGGTGTAGGGGAGGGAGGGGGTTACAGAGATAGGGAGGGGGGTGACGTTGTCTCAGACCAACACACAGCTGATGCTCCTGAAGGGGGCATGGGCTGGTAGTTTGTAGGTGCCAACATTGGCCAGGGGCTCAGTCTGCTCTGGGTTGTCCGCACCGTCTGCCCTCATCACCGTTTGGCGTTTGACTTTCTTCTTCAGCTCACGGAAATCATTGGAACCGGCGCTGTGCGAACCTTCCCCAGACTCGTACGACCCTGAGGAATGCATCTCTCCGCCCTTCCAGTTTCCACCCTCGGGAGAGGGGGTGCCCTCGTTCTGACTATCGGAGAGAGAGAGAGAGACAGGAGGAACGCTTAGAGAGACTTGACAGCGAGGGCAATCGACCCTTCACGGCAACCGGTGAGTGAGTCCCGCTCTCTCTCGCGCCCCCCAACTCCCCACCACTCCCAGAATCCAGCCTCAGGGAGCGCCGCACTGTGTGGGGAGGGTCGGTGCCGAGGGAGCGCCGCACTGTGGGGAGGGTCGGTGCTGAGGGAGCGCCGCACTGTGGGAGGGTCGGTGCTGAGGGAGCGCCGCACTGTGTGGGGAGGGTCGGTGCCGAGGGAGCGCCGCACTGTGTGGGGAGGGTCGGTGCTGAGGGAGCGCCGCACTGTGTGGGGAGGGTCGGTGCCGAGGGAGCGCCGCACTGTGGGAGGGTCGGTGCTGAGGGAGCGCCGCACTGTGGGGAGGGTCGGTGCTGAGGGAGTGCCGCACTGTGGGAGGGTCGGTGCCGAGGGAGCGCCTCACTGTGGGAGGGTCGGTGCTGAGGGAGCGCCGCACTGTGGGGAGGGTCGGTGCTGAGGGAGCCCCGCACTGTGGGAGGGTCGGTGCTGAGGGAGCGCCTCACTGTGGGAGGGTCGGTGCCGAGGGAGCGCCGCACTGTGGGGAGGGTCGGTGCCGAGGGAGCGCCGCACTGTGGGGAGGGTCAGTGCCGAGGGAGCGCCGCACTGTGGGAGGGTCGGTGCCGAGGGAGCGCCGCACTGTGGGGAGGGTCGGTGCCGAGGGAGCGCCGCACTGTGGGAGGGTCGGTGCCGAGGGAGCGCCGCACTGTGGGGAGGGTCGGTGCTGAGGGAGCGCCGCACTGCGGGAGGGTCAGTGCTGAGGGAGTGCCGCACTGTGGGAGGGTCGGTGCTGAGGGAGCGCCGCACTGTGGGGAGGGTCGGTGCTGAGGGAGCGCCGCACTGTGGGAGGGTCGGTGCCGAGGGAGCGCCGCACTGTGGGAGGGTCGGTGCTGAGGGAGTGCCGCACTGTGGGAGGGTCGGTGCCGAGGGAGCGCCGCACTGTGGGAGGGTCGGTGCTGAGGGAGTGCCGCACTGTGGGAGGGTCGGTGCTGAGGGAGCGCCGCACTGTGGGGAGGGTCGGTGCTGAGGGAGCGCCGCACTGTGGGGAGGGTCGATGCCGAGGGAGTCCCGCACTGTGGGGGGAGGGGAGGTGATTACTCTCGCTGTAACTCCAGCCCCAGGCTTGCAGTTCAAAGTATGTGACCCTTCCCTCAGACTCCATTTGGAGTTGAGGGAGGTTTTGTTAACCCTTGGAGCGAGGTTTAACTCCGAGGCGGGGGTCGGAGGCATTGCTCCCTCGAGTGTGGGAGATTAAGGGAGTGATCGGACTGAGGGAGGCAGGGGTTTGAGGAGGTGATAGAGTTCGATAGGGAGAGACATTATTTCCCTCGACGCTGGGGAAGGGAGAGGGAGTCCAGAACAAGTTTGGTGCCGGGGGGAGGGAGGAGAACCTTCAAATGAGGGAGGCCATTCTGGGGGGAGAGGGATAGCATCGGAAAAAAAGGGAGAGGGAATCCGGAATTTTTTCGCCTTGAGGAGTGGGGCCTGAGGAGAGGGGGATAGAATCGAGGGGATTGAGTTCACGGCGTGAACTGAGCCTCAGGATGAGACGCGATTGGGTAGAATGGAGGGCGGAGGGGCCGAACGGCCTCCTCTCGTTGCCCCTCCACCCTCCATGTATCTGTCCCCGGAGGCCTCAGGGCCATGCCTTGGCGGGGGTCCAGGGGGTGCGGGGGTACAGGGGGTGAGGGCGTACAGGGGGGTGAGGGCGTACACAGGGCGCGGGGGTACACGGGGGTGAGGTTGGCACAGTTTACCTGTTCTCGTCATTTTGCTCGCCGCTGTTCCTCAGTTCCGCCGACGTCTTGAAGGTGGCATCTCTCTTGCCCTTGAGCCAGTAGGTCTTCATGTAGCCTTTGCCCTGAGGAGCAGTCAAAGATTGGCAGCGCCAAGGGTTAATGTCGCATTAGGCCGCGCACACCAGTGCCAAGGGATAAAATCTGACTCCTTAATCCAGTCCCGGTAACTACAGGCCCCCACACAGCAGAGTAAGGCCCCTCTCTCGCTATAACTCCAGCCCCAGGCTTTAGGCCTCTCGCTGTAACTCCAGCCCCAGGCTTTAGGCCTCTCGCTGTAAATCCAGCCCCAGGCTTCAGGCCTCTCGCTGTAACTCCAGCCCCAGGCTTCAGGCCTCTCGCTGTAACTCCAGCCCCAGGCTTCAGGCCTCTCGCTATAACTCCAGCCCCAGGCTTCAGGCCTCTCTCTGTAACTCCAGCCCCAGGCTTCAGGCCTCTCTCTGTGACTCCAGCCCCAGGCTTCAGGCCTCTCTCTGTAACTCCAGCCCCAGGCTTCAGGCCTCTTGCTGTAACTCCAGCCCCAGGCTTCAGACCTCTCGCTGTAACTCCAGCCCCAGGCTTCAGGCCTCTTGCTTTAACTCCAGCCCCAGGCTTCAGGCCTCTCTCTGTAACTCCAGCCCCAGGCTTCAGACCTCTCTCTCTGTAACTCCAGCCCCAGGCTTCAGGCCTCTCTCTGTAACTCCAGCCCCAGGCTTCAGGCCTCTTGCTTTAACTCCAGCCCCAGGCTTCAGGCCTCTCTCTGTAACTCCAGCCCCAGGCTTCAGGCCTCTCTCTGTAACTCCAGCCCCAGGCTTCAGGCCTCTCGCTGTAACTCCAGCCCCAGGCTTGAGGCCTCTCTCTGTAACTCCAGCCCCAGGCTTCAGGCCTCTTGCTTTATCTCCAGCCCCAGGCTTCAGGCCTCTCTCTCTGTAACTCCAGCCCCAGGCTTCAGGCCTCTCGCTGTAACTCCAGCCCCAGGCTTCAGGCCTCTCCATCACACTCCTGACTTGTGCCTTGTGGATGGTGGACAGGCTTTGGGGAGGGGGGCTCAGGAGGTGAGTTACTCCCCGCAGCCTCTGACCGACTCTGATAGCTACCGTCTTAATGTGAGTGGGAATAACTCGGGTAGGGTTTGGAGGTCACATCTTACACACTCACCTTGACAAATATCTTGCCCCGCTCTTCGATTATGTAGGGTTCATGTTCCAGGTGATCTTTGGTTGTCTCGCTAATGTGGATTTGCATCCCCTGAGACAGAGATAACACACAGAGACCAGATATTAATCAATGTCAGACACATTTCATGCAAATAAATATCCCTTCCCATTCCGAGTGCGGTCTAACCGGACGGGAACTGTACACGGTGCTCCGAGTGCGGTCTAACCGGACGGGAACTGTACACGGTGCTCCGAGTGTGGTCTAACCGGATGGGAACTGTACACGGTGCTCCGAGTGTGGTCTAACCGGATGGGAACTGTACACGGTGCTCCGAGTGTGGTCTAACCGGATGGGAACTGTACACGGTGCTCCGAGTGTGGTCTAACCGGATCGGAACTGTACACGGTGCTCCGAGTGTGGTCTAACCGGACGGGAACTGTACATGGTGCTCCGAGTGTGGTCTAACCGGATCGGAACTGTACACGGTGCTCCGAGTGCGGTCTAACCGGACGGGAACTGTGCACGGTGCTCCGAGTGCGGTCTAACCGGACGGGAACTGTACACGGTGCTCCGAGTGTGGTCTAACCGGATGGGAACTGTACACGGTGCTCCGAGTGTGGTCGAACCGGACCAGAACTGTACACGGTGCTCCTAGCACGGTCTAATCGGATCGGAGTTATACCAGAGTCACTCACCACCCCGTTACTCTCCATCCGGGAAGCTGTGTTGACAGTGTCACCAAAGAGGCAATAGCGAGGCATCTTCAGACCTACCACACCCGCAACGACCATCCCCGAGTGAATCCCTACAGACAGAGAGAGGGCAGAGATAGACAGCAATCTACCTACTCACATTGGAGATACCCATGTGACCTTTAACCCTGGACCCCAAAAGCCACCTCCCCACCAATCGTTGCTTGCCCCGTTCTTGTGGTGACCCCCTTCCCCTGCAGCCAATCGCAAAGTGGATGTATCACGGACATCTTTGGACACTAAGGGGCAATTTAGCATGGCCAATCCACCCTAACCTACACATCTTTGGACATTAAGGGGCAATTTAGCACGGCCAATCCACCCTAACCTACACATCTTTGGACACTAAGGGACAATTTAGCATGGCCAATCCACCCTAATCTACACATCTTTGGACACTAAGGGGCAATTTAGCACGGCCAATCCACCTAACCTACACATCTTTGGACACTAAGGGGCAATTTAGCATGGCCAATCCACCCTAATCTACACATCTTTGGACACTAAGGGGCAATTTAGCACGGCCAATCCACCTAACCTACACATCTTTGGACACTAAGGGGCAATTTAGCATGGCCAATCCACCCTAACCTACACATCTTTGGACACTAAGGGGCAATTTAGCATGGCCAATCCACCCTAACCTGCACATCTTTGGACACTAAGGGACAATTTAGCACGGCCAATCCACCCTAACCTACACATCTTTGGACACTAAGGGACAATTTAGCATGGCCAATCCACCCTAACCTACACATCTTTGGACACTAAGGGACAATGTCCAAGGATTACAGTTACCCAACTTGAACTCCTTTGACCTTCAGACTTGACGGCCAATTTTTTTGCCCCCCACCTACCCCAGCAACGCTGACCATTGCCGAAGGGAGCTGTGTCAAGTTGGGAAGTACCCATAAAGGGGGCCGAATGGCCTCCTCTTGCACCCCACTTCCCATCCGATTTGTGTGTCAAATCCATGAGGGCTTCCCAAAATGGTGGCACCGTAGCACAGTGGGGTTAGCACTGCGGCTTCACAGCGCCAGGGACCCGGGTTCGATTCCCGGCTCGGGTCACTGTCCATGTGGAGTCTGCGCATTCTCCCCATGTTTGCGTGGGTTTCCTCCGGGTGCTCCGGTTTCCTCCCACAGTCCGAAAGATGTCCAAAGATGTGTAGGTTAGGGTGGATTGGCCGTGCTAAATTGCCCCTTAGTGTCCAAAGATGTGTAGGTTAGGGTGGATTGGCCGTGCTAAATTGTCCCTTAGTGTCCAAAGATGTGCAGGTTAGGGTGGATTGGCCATGCTAAATTGCCCCTTAGTGTCCAAAGATGTGTAGGTCAGAGTGGATTGGCCATGCTAAATTGCCCCTTAGTGTCCAAAGATGTGTAGGTTAGGGTGGATTGGCCATGCTAAATTGCCCCTTAGTGTCCAAGATGTACGGGTTAGGGTGGATTGACCGTGCTAAATTGTCCCTTAGTGTCCAAAGATGTGTAGGTTAGGGTGGATTGGCCGTGCTAAATTGTCCCTTAGTGTCCAAAGATGTGTAGGTTAGGGTGGATTGGCCGTGCTAAATTGTCCCTTAGTGTCCAAAGATGTGTAGGTTAGGGTGGATTGGCCGTGCTAAATTGTCCCTTAGTGTCCAAAGATGTGTAGGTTAGGGTGGATTGGCCGTGCTAAATTGTCCCTTAGTGTCCAAAGATGTGTAGGTTAGGGTGGATTGGCCGTGCTAAATTGCCCCTTAGTGTCCAAAGATGTGTAGGTTCGGGTGGATTGGCCATGCTAAATTGCCCCTTAGTGTCCAAAGATGTGTAGGTTAGGGTGTATTGGCCATGCTAAATTGCCCCTTAGTGTCCAAGATGTACGGGTTAGGGTGGATTGGCCGTGCTAAATTGCCCCTTAGTGTCCGAAGATGTGCAGGTTAGGGTGGATTGGCCATGCTAAATTGCCCCTTAGTGTCCAAAGATGTGTAGGTTAGGGTGGACTGGCCATGCTAAATTGCCCCTTAGTGTCCAAAGATGTGCAGGTTAGGGTGGATTGGCCATGCTAAGTTGCCCCTTAGTGTCCAAAGATGTGTAGGTTAGGGTGGATTGGCCGTGCTAAATTGTCCCTTAGTGTCCAAAGATGTGTAGGTTAGGGTGGATTGGCCATGCTAAATTGTCCCTTAATGTCCAAAGATGTGCTGGTTAGGGTGGATTGGCCGTGCTAAATTGTCCCTTAATGTCCAAAGATGTGCTGGTTAGGGTGGATTGGCCGTGCTAAATTGTCCCTTAATGTCCAAAGATGTGTAGGTTAGGGTGGATTGGTCATGCTAAATTGCCCCTTAGTGTCCAAAGATGTGTAGGTTAGGGTGGATTGGCCATGCTAAATTGCCCCTTAGTGTCCAAAGATGTGTAGGTTAGGGTGGATTGGCCATGCTAAATTGCCCCTTAGTGTCCAAAGATGTGTAGGTTAGGGTGGATTGGCCATGCTAAATTGTCCCTTAGTGTCCAAAGATGTGTAGGTTAGGGTGGATTGGCCATGCTAAATTGACGTCAGGGGGATTAGCAGAGTAAATATGTGAGGGTTGGAATGGTCGGGCCTGGGTGGGGTTGTGGTCGGTGCAGACCCCGATAGGCCGAACGGCCTCTGTCTGGATTGGCCGAACGGTCGTGTCATCGACTTGTCTCGCTCTCACCGATTGGTCAACCCTCATCTGCGTCAAGTGAGCGAAGACCTCGAAGGTGAGGTTGGTGGGGGGTGGGGGGGGTATCTCCGGACCTACCCCCTCCTCCCCATCTCTCTCCTCCCCCCTCCCCCACCAGCCCGGTGAGGTGAAGGCGGGGGGGGGGCGCTTTTTTGTTGACTCACCCACTCGGATCTGGATGTTGTCCCCGGTGGACGGGTCCTTGAGGTGGTCGATCGAGCTCAGCATGTCCACGGCCATGTCGCAGATGTGGTGGGCGTGGAAGGTGGTCTTGTTCGGGACCCCGGCCACCACCATGTAGGCGTCGCGAATGGTCTCCACCTGGTGGGGGGGGGTGGGACGTCAGGGAAAAACACCATCAACCCCAAGGAACATCTAACCGAGCCCCGCGTCCAACGTTGACCGCTCTGCCTTGCCTCCGAGGCAGCAACGTGGAAACTAAGAGCAAGAGGAGGCCATTTGGCCCGTCCAGCCGACTGCTATGTTCGTTACGATCATCGAATCCAATATCTTGATCCCCCCCCCCCAACAAAATCCCTCCATCCCTTTGGACGATACCCAATTCCTTCTCCAAATCTCTCAACATTTTGGCCTGGACTACTTTCTGGGGGAGTGAACTCCCCACCCTCTGGGTCAAGAAATGTCCCCTCCCCTCAGTCCTCAATCTCTGACCCCCCCCGCCCCCCAGTTCTGGACTCCCCCCACCACCGGGAACATTCCTTCTGAATCTAACCCTGTTCGAATTCTAGAAGTTTCTATGAGATTCCCCTCTCCCTCTTTCTAAACTCCAGTGAATATAATCCTAACCCACTCACTCTCTCCTCGTACAACATCCCAGGAATCCACGGTGTGGAGTTAGAACGCCAAATTATAGAAAAACGACAGCACAAACAGGCCCTTCGGCCCACAAGTTGCACCGATCCTATCCCTACCTACCAGGCCTATCTATAACCCTCAATCCCATTAGATCCCATGTACTCATCCAGAAGTCTCTTAAAAGACCCCAGCGAGTTCGCCTCTACCGACGGCAGCCGATTCCACTCACTCACCACCCTCTGAGTGAAAAACCCACCCCTGACATCTCCTCTGTACCTGCTCCCCAGCACCTTAAACCTGTGTCCTCTCGTAGCGACCATTTCAGCCCTGGGAAATAGCCTCCGAGAATCCACCCTATCTATTCCTCTCAACATTTTATAAACCTCTATCAGGTCACCTCTCAACCTTCGTCTCTCCAGGGAGAAGAGACCCAGCTCCCTCAACCTATCTTCATAAGGCATGCCTCCCAATCCAGGCAACATCCTTGTAAATCTCCTCTGCACCCTTTCAATAGCCTCCACATCCTTCCTGTAGTGAGGCGACCAGAACTGTACTCCAAGTGGGGTCTGACCAGGGTCCTATAAATCTGCAGCATTATCTCCCCGCTCCTAAACTCAATCCCTCGATTGATGAAGGCCAGTACACCATACGCCTTCTTAACCACATCCTCCACCTGCGAAGCCGATTTAAGAGTCCTATGGACCCGGACCCCCAGATCCCTCTGCTCTTCAACACTGCTAAGACTCCTACTCTTGATATTGTACTCCTTCATCCCATTGGTCCTGCCAAAATGGACCACTACACATTTATCCGCGTTGACGTCCATCTGCCACTTCTCCGCCCAGTCTTGCATCCTATCTATGTCCCACTGTAACTTCTGACATCCCTCTAGATCATCCACAACACCACCAACCTTGGCAAACTTACCAACCCATCCCTCCACTTCCTCATCCAGGTCGTTTATGAAAATGACAAACAGCGAGGGTCCCAGAACAGATCCCTGGGGCAATGACAAACAGCGAGGGTCCCAGAACAGATCCCTGGGGCAATGACAAACAGTGAGGGTCCCAGAACAGATCCCTGGGGCAATGACAAACAGCGAGGGTCCCAGAACAGATCCCTGTGGCAATGACAAGCAGCGAGGGTCCCAGAACAGATCCCTGGGGCAATGATAAACAGCGAGGGTCCCAGAACAGATCCCTGGGGCAATGACAAACAGCGAGGGTCCCAGAACAGATCCCTGGGGCAATGACAAACAGCGAGGGTCCCAGAACAGATCCCTGTGGCAATGACAAACAGCGAGGGTCCCAGAACAGATCCCTGGGGCAATGACAAACAGCGAGGGTCCCAGAACAGATCCCTGGGGCAATGACAAACAGCGAGGGTCCCAGAACAGATCCCTGGGGCAATGACAAACAGCGAGGGTCCCAGAACAGATCCCTGGGGCAATGACAAACAGCGAGGGTCCCAGAACAGATCCCTGGGGCAATGACAAACAGCGAGGGTCCCAGAACAGATCCCTGGGGCACCCCATTGGTGACTGACCTCCATGCAGAAAAAGACCCGTCCACAACCACTCTCTGCCTTCTGCGTGCAAACCAGATCCACAAAGCAACATCCCCCTGCATCCCACGCCCTCTCACTTCCTCCACAAGTCTTTCTCAAGGGGTTGCCAGCATTGGACTGGGGTGGGCTCAGCAAGGAGTCACACAATGCCAGGTTAAAGTCCAACAGGTTTATTTGGGAGTACGAGCTTTTGGAGCATTGCTCCACTCACCCGATGAAGGGGCGATGTTCCGAAAGCTCGTGCGACCGAATAAACCTGTTGGACTTTAACCTGGTGCTGCGAGAGTCCTTACTATCCCAGGAATCAGCCTGGGAAACCCTCGCTGTACTCCCTCTATAGCAAGGACATCCCTCCTCAGATACGGAGACCAAAACTGCACACAATACTCCAGGTGTGGCCTCACCAGTGCCCTGCACAATTACAGTGAAACATCCCTATCCCTAAACTCAAATCCTCTCCCTATGAAGGTCAACATACCATTTGCCTTCCTTACTGCCTGCTGTACTTGGGTGCTTACTTTCAGCGACAGACACACGAAGACTCCAAGGTCTCGCTGAGTATCCACCTCTCTCAATCTACACCCGTTCAAATAATAATCCATCCTCCTATTATTGCCACCAAAGTGGATAACCTCACATGTATCCACTCAAGCCTTCATTGATTGAATACAGGGGTTGGGACGTCTTGTTGAAGTTGTATAAGACATTGGTAAGGCCACACTGTGTACAGTTCTGGTCACCCTATTACAGAAAGGATATTATTAAACTAGAAAGAGTGCAGAGAACATTACAACGCAGTACAGGCCATTCGGCCCTCGATGTTGCCGACCAGTGGAACCAATCTAATGACCCTCGAACCTCAACTATTATCTTATCCATGTGCCAATCCACTGACCATTTGAATGCCCTTAGAGTTGGCGAGTCCACAACTGCTGCAGGCAGGGCATCCCACGCCCTCTTGGAGAAAAGAACCTCCCTCCGTCCTATAATTACCCCCCCCTCAATTTAAAGCTGTGTCCCCTCTTGTGACCATCCGAGGAACGAGGCTCTCACTCTCCACCCTCTGGTCATCTTGTATGCCTCAATCTCAACCTCCTTCTCTCGAACAAAAATAACCTCAAGTCCCTCAGCCTTTCCTCGTAAGACCTTCCCACCAAACCAGGCAACATCCTGGTAAACCTCCTCCGCACCCTTTCCAAGGCCTCCACATCTTTCTTATAACGCGGTGACCCAGAGCTGTACGCAATACTCCAAGTGCGGCCGCACCAGAGTTTTGTACGGTTGTAACGTGACCTCATGGCTCCAAAATTCAATCCCTCTCCCAATAAAAGCTAACACACCTTCTTAACAACCTTATCAACCTGGGTGCCAGGTAGAAAAGATTTACTAGGATGGTACCAGGACTTGATGGATTGAGGAGAGGCTGGAGAGACTAAGACTTTTTTCTCTGGAGTGTAGAGGGGTGATCTTATAGAGGTCTATAAAATAATGAGGGGCACAGGTCAGTGAGATAGTCAATATCTTTTCCCCCAAAGGTAGGGGAGTCTAAAACTAGAGGGCGTAGGTTTAAGGTGAGAGGGGAGAGATACAAAAGAGGGGCAATTTTTTTCACCCAGAGGGTGGTGAGTGTCTGGAACGAGCTGCCAGAGGTAGTAGTAGAGGCGGGTACAATTTTGTCTTTTAATAAGCATTTAGACAGTTACATGGGTACGATGGGTATAGAGGGATAGGGGCCAAATGCGGGCAATTGGGATTAGCTTAGGGGTTTTAAAACGGGGGCAGCATAGACAAGTTGGGCCAAAGGGCCTGTTTCCATGCTGTAAACCTCTATGACTCTAAGTGCCCGATACAAATTGACTAGCTAAAGTCAAAATCTTGATAAAAAATAGTGCTGCTTGGTCCTTGGATAAAATTATTTCAGTCTGAGTTCTCTGTGTACTTGCATGGTTTCAAACTCTCTTAAGCACAGACAAAGCACCACCTTCCTCCCTCCCAATCGACAACGAATCACGCAACACCCCGCGCACGCTTGCCCCCGTGCCAGTGTCAACACAGCCCGTCACGGCGCAGTTCGCTCCTCCCACCATCGACGGCGCTGTAGGGGGAGGTTTACAGGAATGGTCGTGGGTGAACAGGAGGGAACGTAACACGGTCTGGCGCAGAGGTGAAGAGGGGTGGGGTAGATCTGTCCGGGACGCCACTGTGGGGGGGGGAAAAGGTACCTTGTAGACGTTATGCTTTTCACTCAATGTGTCAAACACGATGTAGATTTCGTTAAGCATGTCCACCACTTGCATCGGGGTGATGTGGATGCAGATCTCGTTAAATTTCACCACGTCGCTAAACAGAATTGTCACGTCCGGAAAAACCTGCAGGGGGAGGCAGAGAGACGGAGAACGGGGTGGCGTCCACATTCCTCCAGCCCCGTCCCCATCTCCGCACCCTCCTCCAGCCCCCCTCTCCCCATCTCCGCACCCTCCTCCAGCCCCCCTCTCCCCATCTCCGCACCCTCCTCCAGCCCCCCTCTCCCCATCTCCGCACCCTCCTCCAGCGCCCCCTCCCCATCTCCGCACCCTCCTCCAGCCCCCCTCTCCCCATCTCCGCACCCTCCTCCAGCCCCCCTCTCCCCATCTCCGCACCCTCCTCCAGCCCCCCTCTCCCCATCTCCGCACCCTCCTCCAGCCCCCCTCTCCCCATCTCCGCCCCCCTCCCTATCTCCGCACCCTCCTCCAGCCCCCCCTCCCCATCTCCGCACCCTCCTCCAGCCCCCCTCTCCCTATCTCCGCACCCTCCTCCAGCCCCCCTCTCCCCATCTCCGCACCCTCCTCCAGCCCCCCTCTCCCCATCTCCGCACCCTCCTCCAGCCCCCCCTCCCCATCTCCGCACCCTCCTCCAGCCCCCCTCTCCCTATCTCCGCACCCTCCTCCAGCCCCCCTCTCCCTATCTCCGCACCCTCCTCCAGCCCCCCTCTCCCTACCCTCACCCTCCAGCCCCTCTCCCTATCTCCGCACCCTCCTCCAGCCCCCTCTCCCTATCTCCGCACCCTCCTACAGCCCCCCTCTCCCTATCTCCGCACCCTCCTACAGCCCCCCTCTCCCTATCTCCGCACCCTCCTCCAGCCCCCTCTCCCTATCTCCGCACCCTCCTACAGCCCCCCTCTCCCTATCTCCGCACCCTCCTCCAGCCCCCCTCTCCCCATCTCCGCACCCTCCTCCAGCGCCCCCTCCCCATCTCCGCACCCTCCTCCAGCCCCCCTCTCCCCATCTCCGCCCCCTCCCTATCTCCGCACCCTCCTCCAGCCCCCCTCTCCCCATCTCCGCACCCTCCTCCAGCCCTCCTCTCCCCATCTCCGCCCCCTCCCTATCTCCGCACCCTCCTCCAGCCCCCTCTCCCCATCTCCTCACCCACCTCCAGACCCCTCCCTACCTCCGCACCCTCCTCCAGCCCCCCTCTCCCCATCTCCGCCCCCTCCCTATCTCCGC
>NW_027651122.1:0-22970 GCF_965287045.1 Carcharhinus amblyrhynchos
GGCTAAGTTGATTGGCCATGCTAAGAAATTGCCTCTTAGTGTCTAGGATGTGTAGGTTAGAGGGATTAGTGGGTAAAATGTGTAGAGATATTGGGGTAGGGGTAGGGCCTGGGTGGGATTGTGCTCGGTGCAGACTCGATGGGCCGAAGGGCCTCTTTCTGCACTGTAGGGTTCTATGATTTTTCATCAGTAGATTCTTAATTCCAGAAAGTTTTTTTTTAAATTGAATTCAAATTCCACTATGGTAGGATTCGAACCCCGGGTCCCCAGAACATTAGCTGAGTTTCTGGATTAATAGTCTGGTGATAATTCCACTAGGCCATCGCCTCTCCTTTGTAGCTATTCAACGACTTTGGCCTCTGATTGTACTTTTTTTCCCACTGGAACCAACAAACCACGTTCAGCTAGCCTGGGGAGCATGTAGTTTGTTTTCTCCGTGGCAACAGCTCAGCCAATCAGAGCCTGCAGTGTAAATTGTTGTGTTCTTGTATTTGTCCTGATGAGTGCAAGATGAAAAACTTCTGCAACACCTCTCTCTTTCCACGAGCCCGTGTTTGGAGGCAGAAAAGTTTTCGATAGCGCAGTGTTGTTTATGCGTTCCGACCAGAACCTTTTAACGTCTCTCCCTTTCTCTTTTCAAAAGATACAAGTGCGGAGCTCCAGCCACTGGTGGACCTGTGGCCATACACCTTTGACGTGCCGATAAAGGTGGAGGATAACCAGGGGAAAGGGATAGTTCAAAACGTGGCTGTGAATGTTGTCGAGTGCACCAGCCATGATCACACCTGCGCGATGCGGCGGACGGGAGTAAAAGATGCCAGCCTCGGTGCCGCTGCCATCGGTCTAATGATCCTTGGGGCTTTGTTACTACTCTGTAAGTTAAAGGATGTGGAGACGCACAGAAACATAGAATTCCCTACAGTGCAGGAGGAGGCCATTCATCCCATCGAGTCTGCACTGACCAAAGAACAAAGAATAACACAGCACGGGAAACAGGCCCTTCGGCCCAATGAGCCCGCGCTGCCATTTTAACAATGTGCTTTTCCTCCTCCACCCTTGACCCATGTCCATGCTTATGGTAACCCCATTGGAAACCAGATTAAGGGGAGAATAATTTAGGGACAATTTGTTACACCAATCAGCCTAAGAGCACAATCCCACCCAGACCCCATCCCCATAACCCCACATATCTATCCCACTAATCCCCCTAATCTACACATCCTGAGACACTAAGCGTCAATTTAGCATGGCCAATGCACCTAGGCCACACATCTTTGGAGTGTGGGAGGCGACCAAAGCAGCTGGAGGAGACCCACGCAGACACGGGGAGGACATGCAGACTCCACACAGGCATTGACCCAAGCCAGGAATCGAACCCAGGTCCCTGGCACTGTGAGCCAGCAGTGCTAACCACAGTGCCACTGTGCCACCTACTCCAAACTCACCCCTGCCAGTTTCTAAACTCCACAAGAAGCTCCTCCAAGCCCCCTTCATCTCACCTCCACGCCGAATTTATATTCAGATAATTATACATTCTCCTTTTGAAAGCCTCGACTGGGGCAACACAGTTCCTGGCAGCCCATTCCAGAGTCTAACCACTGGCAGTGTAAAAGATGGTTCCCTCATATTGACAGTGCTGCTTTTGCCAATCACAATAAGTCGGTGCCCCTGGTTCTCGACCCTTCTCGTTCTCTCTATCTACTTTCTTCAGTCCCTTCACTATTTTGAACACCTCCATCAATCGGTGGTTAGCACTGCCGCCTCACAGCGTCAGGATTCCGGGTTCAATTCTGGCCTTGGGTGACTGCCTGCACGGAGTCTCCTCGTGTCTGTGTAGGTTTCTTCCGAGAGCTCTGGTTTCCTCCCATACTCCAATGATAGAACATAGAACATAGAAAATCTACAGCACAAACAGGCCCTTTGGCCCACAAGTTGCACCTGCCTACTAGGCTTACCTATAACCCTCAATCCTATTAAGTCCCACGTACTCATCCAAAAGTCTCTTAAAAGACCCTACCAAATTTGCCTCCACCACCACCGACGGCAGCCGACTACACTCACCCACCACCCTCTGAGTGAAAAACTCACCCCTGACATCTCCTCTGTACCTGCTCCCCAGCACCTTAAACCTGTGTCCTCTCGTAGCGACCATTTCAGCCCTGGGAAATAGCCTCTGAGAATCCACCCGATCTATACCTCTCAACATCTTACTGTGTGTGGGGGCAGAGGATTGAACTAGAGGGCACAGCCTCAATATAAGGGTGGGGGGCAGTTTGGATCGGAGTTGAGGAGGAACTTCTTCACTCAAAGGGTGGTGAATCTCTGGAATTCTCTGCCCGTTGAAGTGGTGGAGGCTGCCTCACTGAATATATTTAAGTCACGGGTAGATAGGTTTCTGATAGACAGGGGAATTAAGGGTTATGGGGAGAAAGTGGGAAAGTGGAACTGATCCACTTCAGATCAGCCATGATCTTATTGAATGGCGGGGCAGGCTCGAAGGGCTAGATGGCCTACTCCTGCTCCTATTTCTTATGTTCTTATGATACAATACACGGTTTTAATCTCATTGAATTGTTCATCTTTAGTGGCTCCTCTCCTGTTACTGTTCTGCAACTGTTGGGGCATTGGAGGAGGTGGAGGAGGTCCTGGAGCACCTGGATTCTTCAATCCAATCCCTGCCCTGCCTCAGAGCAGCAAAACCAAGGAAAACATTGAAGGTGGCGGAAAGACAGACACGGTACGTACTCTAAAACAATTTGTTTTCTCTTTCTATTCTGCACTCTGAGGGCCAATTGTAGCACAGTGGTTAGCACGGCTGCCTCACAGCGTCAGAGACCCAGGTTCAATTCCCAGCTTGAGTGACTCTCTGTGCAGAGTTTGCACATTCTCCCCGTGTCTGCGTGGGTTTCCTCCCATAGTCCAAAAGATGTGCTGGTTAGGTGCATTGGCCCACAGTATGTCCCAACAGGCGCTGGAGTGTGGCAGCTATTGGGGTTTTCACAGTAACTTCATCGCAGTGTTATTGTAAGCCTACTTGTGACACCGCTTAGGACCCGGGTTCGAATCCCGCCATGACAATGGTGAAATTTGAATTCAATCAAAAAAAAATCTGGAATTAAGAATCTACTGATAGCCATGAAACCATTGTCGATCGTTCGAAATTCCCATCTGGTTCACTAATGTCCCTTTAGGGAAGGAAATCTGCCATCCTTACCTGGTCTGGCCTACATGTGACTCCAGAGCCACAGCAATGTAGTTGACTCTCAACTGCCCTCCAAGGGTAACTAGGGATGGGCAATAAATGCCCGCGACGCCCATGTCCCACAAATGAATAAGAAAAAATAAACTTTAAAAACAAGGCTTCTCCTTTTTGATCAAACTTTCCTATGCAAAAGAAAATTTGCAAATGATGGAGACAAGTAATTTCGTAGTTTTCACAAGAATTAGGGATTAGAAAGTTACCAAGGGGTAGGGCAGAGCAAGAGATTTCTCCCTTTGGTTCTCAGATGCCTTCCCACAGCCTATTTCTCATGACCTTTAAGCAGTGGACGGTCCCACCACCGTCAGTGGGGTTTCCCATTGACCCCACCCCGTGCTGCCAGCAGGCAATGAAGATCCTGCCAACAAAGAACAAAGAAAATTACAGCACAGGAACAGGCCCTTCGACCCTCCAAGCCTGCACCGACCATGCTGACCGACTGAACTAAAGCCCCCTACCCTTCTGGGGACCATATCCCTCTATTCAAAGAACATAGAACAAAAACAGCCCGGGAAACAGGCCCTTCGGCCCAACGAGCCCACGCCGCCATTTTAACATTACCAGTCCCCCCCTCCACCCATGACCCTTATCTATTGTTTATGGCATTCCACATTGAGGGAAACTAATTTAGGGACAATTTATTACCTCCAATCAGCCCTAGAGGGGTCAGTTTCTGTACAAAGCGTGCAGGAAGGTTTTTTGACTCAGTATGTAGATAGGCCAACTAGAGGTGAGGCTATATTGGATTTGGTGCTGGGAAATGAGCCAGACCAGGTGCTGGACGTGGAAGTTGGTGTGCATTTTGGTGATAGTGACCACAATTCGGTTACGTTCACCTTAGTGATGGAAAGGGATAGGCATGAACCTCGGGTCAGTAGTTTTAGCTGGGGGAAGGGTAATTATGAGGCTATTAGGAGAGAATTAGGAAGCATAGGTTGGACTAGGAGACTACAGGGACTGGGAACGTCCGAAATGTGGAGTTTTTTCAAGGAGCAGCTACTGCGAGTCCTTGATAGGTATGTCCCTGTCAGGCAAGGAGGAATTGGTAGAGCTAGGGAACCGTGGTGCACTAAAAAAGTTGATTCGTTGGTTAGAAAGAAAAAGGAGGCTTATGTTCGGATGAGACTTGAGGGCTCAGGTAGTGCACTAGAAAGCTTTAGATTGGCTAGGAGGGAGTTGAAGAGTGAGTTAAGAAGGGCTAAAAGAGGACATGAGAAGACTTTGGCTGATAGGATTAAGGAGAATCCTAAGGCGTTCTATAGGTATGTCAAGAACAGAAGGTTGGTTAGGGCAAGATTAGGGCCAGTTACAGACAGCAGAGGGAAGTTGTGTGTGGAACCGGAAGAGATTGGAGAGGCATTGAACCAATATTTCTCTTCGGTGTTCACACAGGGGGACATGAATGTAGCTGAGGAGAACACTGGGTTGCAGGGGTGTAAACTAGACAGTATTACAGTTGATAAGGGGGATGTGCTGGATATTCTTGAGGGTTTGAAAATAGATAAGTCCCCTGGTCCGGACGGGATTTACCCTAGGATTCTCTGGGAGGCAAGAGAGGTGATTGCAGAGCCTCTGGCTCTGATCTTCAGGTCGTCGTTGGTCTCAGGTATAGTACCAGAAGATTGGAGGATAGCGAATGTTGTCCCATTGTTTAAGAAGGGGAACAGAGACTTCCCCGAGAATTATAGACCGGTGAGTCTTACTTCTGTTGTGGGCAAGGTTTTAGAAAAAATTATTAGGGATAGGATTTATAGTTATCTGGAGAGTAATGAATTGATTGGAGATAGTCAGCATGGTTTTGTAGCGGGTAGGTCGTGCCTTACTAACCTTATTGAGTTTATTGAGAAAGTGACCAAAGAGGTGGATGGGGGTAAGGCAGTTGACGTGGTATATATGGATTTTAGTAAGGCGTTTGATAAGGTTCACCATGGTAGGCTTCTGCAGAAAATGCAGATGTATGGGATTGAGGGTAATCTAGGAAATTGGATCAGGAATTGGCTAGCAGATAGGAGACAGAGGGTGGTGGTTGATGGTAAATATTCGTCATGGAGTTCAGTTACGAGTGGTGTGCCTCAGGAATCTGTTTTGGGGCCACTGCTGTTTGTAATTTTTATTAATGATCTGGATGAGGGTATAGTTGGGTGGATTAGTAAATTTGCTGATGACACCAAAGTCGGAGGTGTGGTAGATTGTGAAGAAGGGTGTCATAGTTTGCAGGGAGACTTAGACAGGTTGCAGAGCTGGGCCGAGAGGTGGCGGATGGAGTTTAATGCGGAGAAGTGTGAGGTAATTCACTTTGGTAGGAATAACAGATGTGTCAAGTATAGGGCTAACGGGAGGACTCTGAATAGTGTGGATGAGCAGAGGGATCTGGGTGTATGTGTACATAGATCCCTGAAAGTAGGGAATCAAGTGGATAAGGTTGTTAAGAAGGCATACGGTGTCTTGGCATTTATTGGTAGGGGGATTGAATTTAGGAGTCGCAGCATCATGTTGCAACTGTACACAACTCTGGTGCGGCCGCACTTGGAGTATTGTGTGCAGTTCTGGTCCCCATATTATAGGAGGCTTTGGAGAGGGTGCAGAGGAGGTTTACCAGGATGTTGCCTGGTATGGAGGGGAGGTCCTATGAGGAGAGACTGAGGGATTTGGGGTTGTTTTCGCTAGAAAGAAGGCGGCTGAGAGGGGATCTTATTGAAACATATAAGATGATTAGAGGTTTAGATAGGGTGGATAGTGATAGCCTTTTTCCTTGGATGGAGAAAGCTAGCACGAGGGGGCATGGCTTTAAATTAAGGGGAGGTAGTTATAGGACGGATGTCAGGGATAGGTTCTTTACCCAGAGGGTGGTGAGGGATTGGAATGCCCTGCCTGCTGCAGTTGTAAATGCACCTAGTTTGGGGGCGTTTAAGAGATCCATGGATAGGTTTATGGATGAAAAGGGATTGGTTTAGGTTAGAGGGTCATTGTTTTTTAACTGGTCGGCGCAACATCGTGGGCCGAAGGGCCTGTTCTGCGCTGTATTGTTCTATGTTCTATGTTCTAAGAGCACATCTTTGGGGTGTGGGAGGAAACTGGAGCACCCGGAGAAAACCCACGCAAGCACGGGGAGAATGTGCAAACTCCCACAGACACTGGCCCAAATCCATGTGTCTGCACAGCAAACAGTGATAGTCACTGAGCTGTCGTTTTGCCCAGCATCTGGTCCAGTTTAAGTGCACACTAATGACATGAAGCACTAGGCTATTCTCGAACATTCAAGAGCAGCCCTAGTACGACTCATCGCGTGTATGCCCCTCGTTGAACAAGGCGGACTGACTTAAAACCTGAATCCCATCCTATTCATGTATTTGTCAAGACGCCCCTTAAATGTCACTATTGTATCTGCTTCTACCATCTCCCCCAGCAGTGAGTTCCAGGCACCCACCACCCTCTGTGTAAAAAGACATAGCCTTGTACATCTCCTTTAAACCTTGCCCCACGCACCTTACATCTATGCTCCCTAGTAATTGACTCGTCCATCCCGGGAAAAAGCTTCTGACTATCCACTCTGTCCATGCCTCTCATAATCTTGTAGACTTCTATCAGGTCAATTTCTGTCGTTCCAGTGGGAACAAACCAAATTTCTCCAACCTTTCCTCATATCCTCCATACCAGGCAACATCCTGGTAAATCTTTTCTGTACCCTCTCCAAAGCCTCCACATCCCTCTAGTAGTTTGGTGACCTGATATATTCCAAGTGCGGCCTAACTAAGGTTCAATGGGACAATGTCACAATGGCAACAGTCAGAAGGAACCGATCTTTATTTCAACAGTGACAGGATTCCTCACCACAGGAACCCCTCAGATCCATTCTGATAAAATTATACAATGGTTTAAAACCCACAACTCCTAACGTAGTCACAGGACATTAGAGACATTAAGATTACATTGGATACACAGCAGCAGAAAAGGCCATTCAGCCCAGCCAATGCATACTGGTTACCTTTCACTGCAAATTGCTGCACAAACCACTCTCTCAAAATAACACTTGCAATTTTTTGAAACTAAATTCTCAGGGTATGAGACAATGTTTCTTCACTGGTTGCCTTTGCAGTGAAAGGTAACCAGTATGCATTGGTTGGGCTGAATGGCCTGTTCTGTCACTGTTGAAATAAAGGTCAGTTCCCTCTGACTGTTCCCATTGTGACATTGTCCCATTGAACTTTCGTACGGAGACGTACGAACCTTTGCAGTTGTTTGCCCCAAATGCGCAATCAATGAGTCTAGTTCAGATTGGGATGGGGAGCGTTTTGTTCTCTGGGGATGAAAGGACATGGAGAAGGCAGGAAGGTGGAGTCGAGGCAATTTTTTTTATTCATTCGTGGGACATGGGTGTCACTGGGCCAGCATTTATTGCCCATCCCTAGTTGCCTAAGAGCAGTTGAGAGTCAACCACATTGCTGTGGTCTGGAGTCACAATTAGACCAGATCAGGTAAGGACGGCAGATTTCCTTCCCTGAAGAACATTAGTGAACCAGATGAATCTTTCCAACAATCAACAATGGTTTTGCAGTCTTAATTCCAGATGTATTTAATTCCAGATGTATTTTATTGAATTCAAATTCCACCATCAGCCACAGCGGGATTCGAACCTGGGTCCCCAGAACATTAGCTAAATTTCTGGATTAATAATCTAGCAATAATACACTAGGTGGCACAATGGTTAGCACTGCTGCCTCACAGTTGCAGGGATCCGGGTTCGATTCCAGCCTCGGTCACTGTCTGTGTGGAGTTTGCACTTTCTCCCCATGTCTGTGTGGGATTCCTCTGGGTGCTCTGGTTTCCTCCCACAGTCCAAAGTTATTACGTTGATTGGCCATGCTAAAATTGACCCAAGTTCAGGAGGATTAGCAAGGTAAATGTGTAAGGTTGCAAGAATAGGGCCTGGGTGGGGTTGCAGTTGAGTATAGACTCGATGGGCTGAATGGCTTCCTTCTGTATTGTAGGGATTCTGTGAGGCCATCTCGTTCCCTAAGGTATAAAATCATAAGTTATGGTATAATCACACTGAATGGCTGGGGGTGGCCTATTTCATGTTCTCCTACATTCTGAATGTAACATTGGCAAGCTTCTCATATTGGAGGTTCATGTATTTGAATTAAAATTGTCCATCACTAATCTACACTCTTCTTCCACAGAGTATTCCCTTGCTTCTAGCGGACGTGTCAAAAGCAGGAACAAAAGCATTTCCAGACGTTGCTGGTCCTAACGGTGAACTCACATCGGGTGCAGGCTACACAGGAACATCAGTGACTGGGGCCACAGCAGGATTTGGCCAAAACGTAATAAATACGATTGTTGGCAATCACACAAACATACAGCATCAAACTTTGGTGGGTAACACGGCTGTCAAATCCATCACGGAAAAGTATCCCGACCTTTACCAATGGGGCAGTGTCAGGCGAACGATTTCGAGAAGCAGCTTTAAAGATTACGTGGAATCGTACATGAATGAGGTACTTTTCATTTGACTATTCATTGGGGGCGGGGAAATGATTGGAGGGTCATCCGCTCGGACAGCCAAGGATTAATCAAGGATCCTTCAGCATTGCTGTGTCGGCGGGAGATCACAGACGGGGTTTTCCCGGAAAATCCCACCGAGGTCAACGGACCTTTGCGTGGTCTGCCCATGCCGCCTCCCGCCCACTACGATTCCCGAGACGGGAAGGGACAGTACGGGAAAATTCCGGGGCACGCCTCACAAATTTGACTGGAATTTTTCCAAGGGTAGATGAGGACAGCACAGTTGATGTAGTCTACATAGACTTCATTAAGGCTGTTGACAAGGTCCCGCGTGGGGGACTGTTCAGGAAGGCAAGAGTCCTTGGGAACCAGGGTAGCGTGGCAAATTGGATCCACAATTGGCTTAGTGGCAGGGGACAGAGGGTGATGGTCGAAGGTTGTTTTTGTAACCAGAAGCCAGTGTCTTGTGATGTTCCACAGGACTCGGTGCTCAGTCCCTTGCTGTTTGTAACATACAATAATAATCTAGATAGTAAAGTGTGGAGTTTGATCAGTAAATTTGCAGATCACATAAAAATTGGTGGAGTGGTAAATAGTGAGGAGCAGAGCCTTAGAATACAGTATGATATGGGTGGGCTGGTCAGACAGTAACAAATGGAATTTAACCCTGAAAATGTAAGGTGGTGCATTTTGGTAGGACTAATCAGGCAACAGAGTATTCAATGAATGATCAGATGCTAGGACAAAGGACCAGAGGAACATTGGGGTGCAGGTCCCTGAAAGCAGCAGAACAGGTGGTTAGAATATATGGGATTCTTGCCTTTATTAGCTGAGACATAGAATACAAGAACAGGTTTGATGGAGCTGTAGAAAACACTGGTTGGGTCACAGCCAGAGCACTGTGTGCAGTTCTGGTCGCCACACCATAGGAAGGGTCTAATGGCACTGGAAAGGGTGCAGAGGAGATTCACCAGGATGTTACCTGCGCCGGAGTGTTTCAGCGATGAAGAGAGACTGGTTAGGCCGGGGTTATTTTCCTTACAGCAAAGAAAGCTAAGGGGGGGATCTGATTGGGGTGTTCTGTGTGGGTTTCCTCCTGGTGCTCCGGTTTCCTCCCACAGTCTGAAAGATATGGTAGTTAGGTGCATTGGCCGTGCTAAATTCTCCCTCAGTGTACCCGAACAGGCACTGGAGCGTGGGAACTAGGGGATTTTCACAGTAACTTTATTGCAGTGTTAATGTAAGTCTTGCTTGTGACACTACTAAATAAATAATAAATAAAATCACAAGGGGCATAGATTGGGTAGATAGTAAGAAATATTTCCTTGTAGTGGAAGGACTAGAGACTAGCGGGCGTAGGTTCAAGGGGCAGGAGATTGAGAGGTGATTTAAAGAAGTATTTTCACCTGGAAGGTGATGGGAGCCTGAAACTCGCTGCCTGAAAGGGTGGTGGAAGCGGGAACCCTCACTACATTTAAGAAGCGCTTAGATGAGCCCTCGAAGAAACGGTTACAGACCGAGTGCTGAAAAATAGGATTAGGATGGATCAGTGTTTGATGGCTGGCACAGAAACGATGGGCCGAAGGGTATCCTGTGCTGTAAAGCTCTATGTCTGTATGTAATACAGTGAGTTATACTTGTATTAGATAGCAACACGTCGATTGTAAAACCATGTGTTCTGAGCACTTAAGGCAAGGTTAAAGGGTTTAAATAAACTACAATATTGTTCATATGAATGTATGTGGGCACTCTACGGATAAAACTGATTTCAGTCACTTTTAGAACTTGTTCAAGTACTTCCAAAACCTTTGTTACTTTCACGTTAGCTATCAGACTGCTATTAGATACACATGCCATGAACAGTTCTCCGTTAGACTGGGAGTACACTTCATGGGTGGGATTTTCCAACCCCGCCCACCACAGGAATCATAGCACGCGGGGCAGAACCACGCAAAGGTCCATGGATCTTGGATAGGATTTTCCAGTCTTAAAACATAGAACATAGAACACTACAGCACAAACAGGCCCTTCGGCCCACAAGTTGCGCTGATCATATCCCTACCTACCAGGCCTATCTATAACCCTCAATCCCGTTAAATCCCATGGACTCATCCAGAAGTCTCTTAAAAGACCTCAACAAGTTCGCCTCCACCACCACCAACAGCAGCCGATTCCACTCACTCACCACCCTCTAAGTGAAAAACTTACCCCTGACATCTCCTCTGTACCTGCTCCCCAGCACCTTAAACCTGTGTCCTCTCGTAGTGACCATTTCAGCTCTGGGAAATAGCCTCCGAGAATCCACCCCTATCTATACCTCTCAACACCTTATAAACCTCATCCTTCATCTCTCCAGGGAGAAGAGACTGAGCTCCCTCAACCTATCCTCATAAGGCATGCCACCCAACCCAGGCAACATCCTTGCAAATCTCCTCTGCACCCTCCCAATAGCTTCCACATCCTTCCTGTAGTGAGGCGACCAGAACTGCGCACAGTACTCCAAGTGGGGTCTGACAAGGGTCTTATAAAGTTGCAGCATTACCTCCTGACTCCTAAACTCAATACCTCAATTAATGAAGGCCAGTACACCATACGCCTTCTTGACCACATCCCCCACCTACGAGGCTGATTTAAGAGTCCTGTGGACCCGGACCCCTGTGTCTTGGGGCAAACGCGGCCAGAAGATCCCACCCTGTGTTTCTGTCAGAACGGTCTGGGTTCAAGTTCACTCCAGGAACATGAACACACAAACGGCCTGACGCTCGGGTGCGGTACTGAGGGAATGCTGCATTGTTGCAGGTGTTGCCTTTTTAGAGATGTTAAATGAGGGCCCCCATCTGCCCCCTCAAGTGGGGGCATAAAGGAAAGACCCATCTACTTTTTCTAAGAGAAATGGAGTTCTCCCCTGTGTACTGGCCAACATTTCTCTGTTTCTGTGGGTCTGTAGGCCAGCAGATTTCCTTCCCTAATGGACATCAAAGAACAAACAAAAAACAAAATCAGCCCGGGAAACAGGCCCTTCGGCCCAATGAGCCCGCGCCACCATCTCAACACCACCGGTCCCCCTCTTCACCCACAACCCCTGTCTAATGTTTTATGGCCATCCAGATTGAGGGAAACTGATTTAGGGGCAATTTATTCCTGCCAATCAGCCTAACAGCACATCTCTGGGGTGTGGGAGGAAACCGGAGCACCCGGAGAAAACCCACGCAAGCACGGGGAGAATGCGCAAACTCCCACAGACACCGGCCCAAATCCATGTGTCTGCACAGCAATCAGCGATAGTCACCGAGCTGTCGTCTTGCCCAGTATCTGGTCCAGTTTAGGCACACACTAACGACATGAAGCACTAGGCCAATCTCGAACAACCAAGAGCAGCCCCAGTACGACCCATCGCATGTATGCGCCTCGTTGGACACGAGGTGGACCGACTTAAAACCTGTGAATGAAAAGAGAAAAACATTATTATCATACTATACCCATTTACATTACCAGGGACGCCCCAATGCTAATGACCCTTATTTAAAACAAGCTCCTATATCCACCCATCTCCAACTCAGTCATGTGCCTGTCTAAGTTACTCTTAAATGACTCTAGCGCGTTTGCCTCCACCACCTTACTTGGCAGAGCATTCCATACCCCCACTACCCTCTGTGTGATAAACCTCCCTCTAATATCTGTGTTGTACCTCTTCCCCCTCACCTTAAGTCCATGGCCCCTTGTCCTACGTGTCTCTATCATAGGAAATAGCTTACCTCTGTTTACTCTATCTATACCCTTCACAATCTTATATACGTCTATTAGATCCCCCCTCAGTCGGCGTCTTTCAAGGGAAAAGAGCCCCAATTTCTTCAATCTTTCCTCATACCCCAGTCCTTCCATACCAGGCAACATCCTGGTAAACCTCCTCTGCACTCTCTCCAGAGTCTCCACGTCCTTCTGGTAGTAAGGCGACCAGAACTGGACGCAGTACTCTAAATGCGGCCTAACCAACGTTCTGTACAACTGCAACATTAGACTCCAGCTCTTATATTCTATACCCCTTCCTATAAAGGCTAACATACCATAGGCTTTCTTCACCACACTCTCCACTTGCACTGCCACCTTCAAAGACTTGTGCACTTGCACCCCCAGGTCTCGCTGCGATTCTATACTCCTTACGGGCTTACCCTTTACCATATAACTCCCCCCTACATTATTCCGGCCAAAATGCATCATCTCACATTTATCCGGATTAAACTCCATTTGCCATGTATCTGCCCAATCAACCAGCCTATCAATATCCCGCTGTATTGCCAGACACTGCTCCTCACTGCCCGCCAATCCAGCCATCTTGGTGTCATCAGCAAATTTGCGATCACACCACATACTCCCTCTTCCAAATCATTTATATACACTACAAAGAGAAGAGGTCCCAGTACCGAGCCCTGCGACACACCACCAGTAACAGACCTCCAGCTAGAAAAAGACCCCTCCACTACTACTCTCTGACTCCTCTTTGCAAGCCAGTTCTCTACCTATCTAGATACCTGACCACATATCCCATGAGCTTTAATCTTCTGTACCAACCTACCATGAGGGACTTTGTCAAACGCCTTACTGAAATCCATATAGACGACATCAACGGCTCGTCCTTCGTCGACCGTTTTTGTCACCTCCTCAAAGAATTCTACCAGATTCGTAAGGCAAGATTTCCCCTTTACAAAGCCCATGCTGCGTATCCTTAATCAGATCGCAACGCTCTAAGTGCGCATACATCCTATCCCTAAGAATCCTCTCCATCAACTTACCTACCACTGACGTTAAGCTCACCGGCCTATAGTTACCCGGGCTATCCCTCCTACCCTTTTTAAACAACGGTACCACGTTCGCTATCCTCCAGTCCTCTGGGACCTCACCTGTGTCCAAAGAAGAGACAAAGATGCGCGTCAGAGGCCCAGCAATCTCATCCCTCGCCTCTCTAAGCAGCCTAGGATAAATGCAATCAGGCCCCGGAGATTTATCGGTTTTAATGCCATCTAAAAGCCCTAACACTTCTTCCCTCGTAATCGATAGATCTTTCAATCGGTCTACCGCTCCCTCAATGACCGTACTAGACATCAAGCCCCTCTCCTTCGTGAATACCGACGCAAAGTATTCATTCAGGATCTCCCCCATTCCCTCTGCCTCTAAGCACAATTCCCCACGTCTGTCCCTGAGAGGACCGATTTTACCCCTAGCCACCCTTTTGTTCTTAAGATAGGAGTAAAACACCTTTGGATTCTCCTTAACCCTACCTGCCAAAGCCATCTCATGCCCCCTCTTTGCTCTCCTAACCCCCCATTTGAGATCCCTCCTACTCTCTCTGTATTCCTCCAACACTCTCTCCATTCCCAGCTGCTTAGACCTGACATACGCCTCTCGTTTCTTCCTAACCAGGTCTTCTATATCTCTAGTAATCCACGGTTCCCTAATCCTCCCTTTCCCATCCTTCCTCCTAACCGGCACATGCCTTTCCTGCAACCTTTGCAGTTTTCCCTTGAAAGACTCCCACATGCCTAACGTGGTCTTGCCCTCCAACAGCCTATCCCAGTCTGTATCCCTAAGCTCCTGCCTAATCCGGCTGTATCTAGCCTCTCCCCAATTTAGCACCCTCCCCTTAGGGCAGCTCTCATCTTTTTCCATCCGTATCCTAAAGTAGATGGACCAACAGCTTTTCCAACAGTGATCATCGTCTTTGGAGTTTTAATTCCAGGTTATGATTGAATTCAAATTTCACCATTCGCCGTGGTGGGATTCGAACCCGAGTTCCCAGACCTCTCCCTGGGGCTCTGGATTGCGAGTCCAATGATATTACCACTACTCCACTGCCTCTCCCCTTGCTGCCGACCAACTATACAACCTCACATTTCCCACGCTGTGCCCCGTCTGCCAATGCTTTAGCCACTTCTGCTGTAACTTCTGCTGGAGGTCCTATGAGGAGAGGCTGAGGGATTTGGGGTTGTTTTCGCTGGAAAGAAGGCGGCTAAGAGGGGATCTTACTGAAACATATAAGATGATTAGAGGTTTAGATAGGGTGGATGGTAATAGCCTTTTTCCTCTGATGGAGAAATCTAGCACGAGGGGGCATGGCTTTAAATTAAGGGGGGGTAGTTATAGGACGGATGTCAGGGGTAGGTTCTTTACCCAGAGGGTGGTGAGGGATTGGAATGCCCTGCCTGCTGCAGTTGTAAATGCGCCTAGTTTGGGGGCGTTTAAGAGATCCGTGGATAGGTTTATGGACGAGAAGGGATTGGTTTAGGTTAGTGGGTCATTGTTTTGTAACTGGTCGGCGCAACATCGTGGGCCGAAGGGCCTGTTCTGCGCTGTAATGTTCTATGTTCTATGTTTTGTATGTAACATAGGAAATTTGGCTGGCAATGTAGGCATGACAGGCTTGTGTATTTTGCACCCTGTTGGGACTGGGAAACTGAGAGTTTTGCGGGATATTCCGATTGTGACCGTAAATTGCTCTTTTTCCTTTCAGAAACTGGTTGAGTGCAGCGAAGAAGACCAGGCTCGCCCTGCCCGTGAGTGCCTCCTGGTCTATAACTACGAGGGCGAAGGCTCGCCTGCTGGCTCGCTGGGCAGCTGCAGTCTTATCGGGGACGAGGCCCAGTTTAGAGATTCCGACTTGGACGACTTGGGCTCCAAGTTCAAGACGTTGGCCGACATCTGCGTGGGCAAGTTGGAGAGCCAAACCTCGACGGTCTGCGTTGACGCTCCCGTCCAGCAGACCTTCACGAGGACAGAGAGATCCATTTCGTCCAGTTCAGGAGGGCTTCAGGGCTTGGGCATGATCACCGACCAGCTACCAATGCAGAAGAACTACGTAGTGACCACAACAATAAATCCTGTGGCAGAGGTGTTTCCTGTCATTGCAGATTCTCCAGTGGCCCAACAGAATGTTATGGTGACCAAACAAGTGCAAGCCAGCCCAGTAGGCATGCCAGCAATGATCTTTGATCCAGCAATGACCCACCAGAATGTCATAGTGACCAAACAAGTCCATGGCAACACCGTAGGCATGCCGGCAATGATCACTGACCATGCAATGACCCACCAGAATGTTATAACGACTAACCAAGTCCATGCCAGCCCAGCAGGCATGCCAGCGATGATCTTTGATCCAGCACTGACCCACCAGAACGTCATAATGACCAAGCAGGTCCAGGACGCCGGTGCCGTGACCATGACGGCAGATCCGTCATTCGCCCAGCAAAACGTCACGGTGTCCAGGTCTGTTACCGTCAGCCCGGGGGGGGCGCGGGGCACGATCGCCGACCCGTTGCCGCCTGTCGTCCACAAAAACGTCACGCTCAACAGGGCCGCCCACTCCGGCGCCGCGGCGACGCAAAGCGCGGTCGCCGATTCGCCGCGTGACCAGGTCCCGGTCGCCCACAAGAACGTAACCCTCACCCGGCCGGCCCAGGCTAGCGGGGCAGGAAACGGCTACTCTGCCAGCCAGCCCCTGGTCCACAGGAGCAGCACCACCCGCAAGTCTGTCACATCCACTGACGACACGCACAAAACTGTAACGAAAGTCACGAAGGTGACGCAGATAGTGCAGGGGTAGGCAGCCCCGCACATCCGGACATACTGGTGGCCACCGGATCAAATTCAAGGGTAAAGAAGCATTTGGGTTTGAGGGCAAGTGCATTCTTGTCGCCACGGGAAATCATTGGACAATTCCAAAGACAATTCCAATTTTTCCTTCAGTTAAATACGCAAATTTATGTTCTAAGGTCCTGCTATGTTCAGAACGGTAACACCTAACAGGAGAAACCCAATATCTCGCCGTTTATCTTTTTTTTTTGGTAACTTAGACACCCAAACAAGACGGTGGAGGTACGTGAAAAAAAAAAATCGAGCGTTTATTAATTTAAATTGACAAGGAAAGTTTCTGAAAACGCACCATCAGGATGGCTGAAGACGAACATTTAAAGTGGGGCCGTGTGACAGAACGGGGCAGGATTTCGCCACGCGACCGTGGTCCCCATCTCTGCCTCTCCGCCCCACCTCCACCCCGACCCTGCTCCCCCTAAAAAAGGTGGATGCACATCCAGCAGAGGAATGGCTACACCCCCCCCCCACCCCCCCCGCTCCCCAGGTGGATGCACATCCAGCAGAGGAATGGCTCCCCGACCACCCCCACCCCCCCACACAACCCCCCAGGGGCCATTTATTGGACATGGGTCAAGGTGAGGCGCCGCTTCTGCCCCTCTCCAGCGACACCCACAGCTGTGGTCACTGCCGGAACTGCACCCAGTGCTGGAGGAGGCAAGCTGCGCTGGATCGCCACTTTCGAGTTTTTGGGGGGTGGCAAGGAAAAGATGGGGGTGGGGGGGGGGGGGGTGAAAGATATTTGAGGTCACGGGGGAAGGGAGGTAGGGACTATACAACACCGTGGGGGGGGGTGGTCCTTCCATTGGTTTAGGGGGGGCCTGTTAAGGAGGAACCTTCTCCTCTCACCACCGCCTTGGGCAGAGAGATCTGACAGGCTAGCCAGTTGGCATGGGCCTCTCGCCATCACCCACTGTATCCAAAAAGACAGGAGCAGAATCAGGCCATTCAGCCCATCGAGCCTGCTCTGCCATTCAACGATAATCCACTTTCCTGCTTTATCCCCATGACCCCCCGAGTTCCCCCACTGATTAAACATCTATCTCAGCCTTGGAGATACTTGGTGACCCAGGCCCTCCAGCCCTCCGCGGTAAAGAATTCAACAGATTCACCACCCTCTGAGAGGAGAAAGCCCTCCTCAACTCTTCTTCGATGGGTGACCCAGCAATGGTGACAGGAGGAGGCTCTTGAGTGGGCGCTAATTGCCCACTGCAGGATCTCAATTGACCGCCAAATGGGCATTCCACCAGACACCACCCCCAGCCACTGGTATAATCACCACGGGGACACTGGTGGACAGCAGACAAGCTGTGGCCATGCCTCCAAACCCACCGGCACGTAGGAGAGCAAAATCCAGTCCTTACAATCGACCAACCATCTCCTCCAAGCTGCAGATGTGTCTTTTGGTTAAAGCTGTGTGCTATGCGGCATTTGTACACGTGTGTGTGTGTGCATGTTGCAACACACAACAGTCACAGGCTCTGTACACAACATTTACAGGTTAGAATCATAGAATCCCTCCAGTGCAGAAGGAGGCCATTCAGCCCATCGAGTCTGCACCAGCCACAATCCCACCCAGGCCCTATCCCCATAACCCCATGTATTTACCCTAGCTCGTCCCCCAGACACTGACGGGGAACTTATCCTGGCTAATCCACCTAAGCCGCACATCTTTGGAGTGTGGGGGGGGAAACTGGAGCTCCCAGAGGAAACCCACGCAGATACAGAGAGAACGTGCAAAGTCCGCACAAACAGTGACCCAAGCTGAGAATCGAACCCAGGTCCCTGGTGCTGTGAGGCAGCAGTGCGAACCACTAAGCCACTGTGTTGCCCAGGTTTATCCCCTTTAAGGTGCTGCTTATACTGCCATGCAAAAAAGAAAGGATAAAAGATTTAAAGAGCTGTACGTTGAAATGTACGGGTCCTGAAATTTAGTGGAATCATTGCTGGAAACTCAAAAGAGGCAGCACAGTGGTTCACACTGCTACCTCATAGTGCCAGGGACCCGGGTTCGATTCCAGCTTGGGGGGGGTCACTGTCTACGTGGAGTCTGCATGTTCTCTCCGTGTCTGCATGGGCTTCCTCCCACAGTCCAAAAGACGTGCTGGCTAGGTGCACTGGCCGCGCTAAATTGTCTCTCAGTGTCCCCGAACAGGCACCTGAGTGTGCTGATTAGGGGATTTTCACAGTAACTTCTTTGCAGTGTTAATGCAAGCACACTTGTGACAATAATAATAAATCTAAGATATTAGATGCCTCAATTTGATTGGCATTCCTTGCATTTTAGGCACGGTTTGTGTTTAAAGATATGTGATATTGTTTTCTGGATAATCTTTTACCAACGACGGATTTTGTTTTTTGTGTTCAATTCTGGTCGTCAAACTACCAGAAAGAAACGGAGGCTTTGGAGAGGGTACAGAAAAGATTTACCAGCATGTTGCCTGGTATGGAGGGCATTAGCTATGAAGAGAGGTTGGTGAAACTTGGTTTGTTCTCACTGGAGGTTGAGGGGAGACCTGATAGACGTCTACAAGATTATGAGAGGCACGGACAGAATGGATAGTCAGAAGCTTTTTCCCAGGGTGGAAGAGTCAATTACTAGGGGGGCACAGGTTTAAGGGAGATGTACGAGGCAAATTTTTTTTTTACACAGAGGGTGGTGGGTGCCTGGAACCCGTTGTCAGAGGAGTAATGGAAGTGGATATGGTAGTGACTTCTAAAGAGCGTCTGGACAAACACATAAATAAGATGGGAACAGAGGCATACGGCCCCCAGAGGGTAAGGAGTTTTAGTTCAGTCAGGCAGCATGGTCAGTGCAGGCTTGGAAGGCCGAAGGGCCTCTTCCTGTGCTGTAATTTTCTTTGTTCTTTTGTAAGAGTGCAGTGAACCAGCCACACCACTCCTCACACCATGGCTCTCATGTACATTTACTGTTTGGGGGTTAATGGAACTAAAAGGAAAAGTAACTCCCAATATATTTCCAAACATTTTGCCAGACCTTCCTGTCAAAATGAAGTGATACATTGAGAGTTAAACCTCACTCACTGCAACAATGGAGCTTGAGATGATAGATGTTTACAAGATTATGAGTGGCATGGACAGGATGGATAGTCAGAAGCTCTTTCCTAGGGTAGAAAAGTCAAATACTATGGTACATAGGTTTAAGGTGCCTAGGGAAAAGTCTTGCTGCAACTGTACTAGTGAGACCACATCTGGAGCACTGTGAGCAGTGCTCCCTTATTTAAGGAAAGATATTATTTCATTGGTGGCAGTTCAGGGAGGGTTCCCTCGGATGATCCCCGGTACAGAGGGATTGTCTAATGAGGAAAGGTTAAACAGATTGGGACTCTACTCATTGGAATTTAGAAAATGGAGAGGTGATCTCATTGAAACATATACAATTCTTAGCAGGTAAATGCTGAGAGGGTAAATGGGAGAGTCTTGGACCAGAGGACCGAGGCTCAGAATAAAGAGGAACCAATTAAGACTGAGATGAGGAGGGATTTTTTGAGAAGGTTGTAAGTCTTTGGAACCTCTTGCCACAGAGAGCTGCGGGGGCGGAGTCCGCGGGGGCGATCTTACCAAAATAATTCCAAGTCCAGAACGGGCGTGAGAACAGGAGAATTTCAGATCCATTTTTTCAGCAAGGCTCTCAGTCAAATCTTATGCAGTCTGTGCAATGAAAGAGACCCTCAATCTGTTTTCCACCAGTCAGGAGTGGGCGGGACCTAAATCACCCAAAAAGCTGGCTGGTATCAGCAGAGGGCGCCATTGCGCACGTGCAGGTGTCTAAGAGTAGCAGAGACCTGTCACTGCCTCTGTTAATTTAGCAGACGTGTCTCTACAGCCCAGCATCCCCCCCAGCCCCCTCACCTCCTACTCCCACACTACTGCGGAGCTCAACTATCACTCGCGACCCCCCTCACCCTGGAACAATCACCCATTGGGGGGGGGGGGGGAGGAGTAATATCGCTCCCCCTGTATATATTTGAGGCTGAGATGGATAAATGTTTGATCCGTAAGGGAATCAAGGGTTATGGGGGAAGGGCAGGAAGGTGGTCTTGAAGAACGTTGGATCAGTCACGATCCTATTGAATGGTGGAGCGGGCTCAGGGGGCCTGTTTTCTATATTTCTATGTTAGAGTGTACTTAATATGTAACTATAAAGTTCAAACTGTCTTTAACTGCATGTTTTTATAAAGGGGAGGATTCTAATACGGTACACTGGCTGAGTTTAGTTCATGTTGATAACTGGTTAATGTTTACACATATAAATGTTATAAAGTAGTAAAGAAATTTTACTCAGATTCCTGGTCAGATGGTCAAGCTTTTGAACTGGTAGAATGGTTCTAATCAGGCTGTATTGTTGAAATTGGACAGATTAACATTGTATATTGATAGATTAGAATGGTTTTAGTTGTAAACACAGGTTAGTGAATTATCTGAATACTGGATCTTTTGTAAATATTTGTATTTTCAGCTATACCTCAAAATAAACCTATTTTTAAAACAAATATCAGTACCGTATCTGTGATTATCTTTACACTAAAACCCAGCAAATTTCATCTCCAAACGAGTGCAACTTTAAAAAAAACATCATGGAAGACAAAACATGAAGGAGCTTGTGAATGTTGCTCTCTCTGGGTCGCTGTCCCACTCTCCCTCTCCACATCACCCTCCATCCCCTCACCTCCCACTCTCCCTCTCCACATCACCCTCCATCCCCTCACCTCCCACTCTCTGGCCCCTTCCGCGTCTCCTGCCCCCAATCTCTCTGTCCCATCCCACCTCCCCACCCTCTGCTCCCCCTCCCTTCCATCTCCCTCCTCCTCCTCCACCTTCCCACTCAACTCCCCTCCCCATTTCCTTCCCTTTCTCTTTCCTCATCACCCCCCCCAACTCCACTCTGCTGCCTAACTCCCCCACTCCCCATCCCCTCCACCCTCTCCCCTACACTCTCCCCCCCCCTCCCTCTCTGCACCCATTTCCCTTTCCCCCCCCACAACCATCTGTCATCCCCCATCTCAACTTAGAGTCAGAGGTTCACAGCATGAAACAGGCCCTTCGGCCCAAGTTGTCCATACTGCCCGTTCCTTTTTAAAACCCCTAAGCTAATCCCAATTGCCCGTGTTTAGCCCATATCCCTCTATACCCATCGTGCCCACATAACTATCTAAATGCTTTTTAAAAGATATTTAAAAAGCATCTTCTCTCCCCTTCTCTTAACTTCCCTCCCTACCCCTACCCCCCTCCCCAATCTCCTGTCCATCATCTTCCCCACTCCTCCTCCTTCCCTTCCCGTCTCCTCTCCCTTTGTTCCCTCTCCCCCACCATTGCTCCTTCCAGCCCCTCCCTTTCCTAATCCACCCCCCTCCTCCATCCATCCTCCTCCTTCTCTCCCCATCTCTCACTATCTCCCACCACCCCCTTCTTCTCCTCTCTCCCCCCTCCCCTCCCCAACCTCGTATCTCTCCGCCCTCCCTCTCTATCTCCCCTATCCCCCCCACCTCCTCCTCCTCTCTCCCTCTGGGTAGCACGGTGGTTAGCACTGCTGTCTCACAGCGCCAGGGGCCCGGGTTTGATTCCCAGCTCGGTCTGTGTGGAGTCTGCACATTCTCCCCGTGTCTGCGTGGGTTTCCTCTGGGTGCTCTGGTTTGGGTCCATTGACCATGTTAGATTCCTCTGTGTACCTGAAGTACCTCCCCCTCACCCACTTCCCCTTCCCCCTCTTCCTCCTCTCATCCCCCTCCCCCCACCCCCCCCCACCCCACTCCCCTCCCCCTCCCCCCACCCACTTCCCCTTCCCCCCTCCCCCCACCCCCCTCCCACTTCCCCTCCCTCCCCACCCACTTCCCCTTCCCCCTCCCCCCCACCCCTTCCCCTTCCCCCTCCCCCCCACCCCTTCCCCTTCCCCCTCCCCCCCACCCACTTCCCCTTCCCCCTCCCCCCCCACCCCCTTCCCCCTCCCCCCTCCCCCCCACCCCCCCACCCACTTCCCCTTCCCCCCACCCCCCCACCCACTTCCCCTCCCCCCACCACTTCCCCTCCCCCTCGCCCCCCCCACCCACCCACTTGCCCTCCCCCCTCGCCCCCCCACCCACTTGCCCTCCCCCCTCGCCCCCCCACCCACTTCCCCTCCCCCCGCCCACTCCCCTTCCCCCCAACCCCCACTTCCACTTCCCCCTCCCCCCCCACCCACTTCCCCCGTCCCCCTCACCCCCCCCACTCCCCCTCCCCCCTCCCCCACCCCCTCCCCCCTCCCCCACCCCTCCCCCCACTCACTTCCCCTTCCCCCTCCCCCCACTCACTTCCCCCTCCCCCTCCCCCCACCCACCTTCCCCCTCCCCCTCCCCCCACCCACTTCCCCTCCCCTCCCCACCCTCCCCCTCCCCCTCCCCCACCTCCCCCTCCCCCACCCTCCCCCTCCCCCTTTCTCAACCCCTCCCTCCCCCTTTCTTCTCACCCCTTCCCCCACCCCCTTCCCCCTTTCCACCCACTTCCCTCCTCCTCCCTCTCAACTCCTTCTCCCTTCTCCCCCTCTCATCCCCCATCTCTCATCACCAGC
>NW_027651123.1:0-22963 GCF_965287045.1 Carcharhinus amblyrhynchos
CCTTTTTTTAAACATTTGCTGTTTTCCAATCTGTGGGAACCACCCCAGAGTCCAGTGAATTTTGGTAAATTACCACTCGTGCGTTTGCTATTTCTCCCACCATCTCTTTTAGTTCCCTGGGATGCATTCCAGCAGGACCAGGAGACTTGTCTACCTTTAGCCCCATTAACTTGCCAAACACTCTCTCTTTTGTGATAATGATAGTTTCTACATTCTCACCTGCCTTTCTGTCGTCAATTGTTATTTGTATCTTCTGCTGTGAAGACCGACACAACTACCTGTTCAATGCCCCAGCCATTTCCTCATTTCCAGTTATTACACATCCCCCATCCCATCCTCTAAAGGACCAGTCTTCACTTTAGCCGTTTACTAATCCTTCTGGAAACAGCCGTGTCAATGTGAATTCTGTCTTTCTGATGGGCAGCTTGGGTCAGTCCCTCGGTCAGCGGTGGTGAAAGCTGTGACGTCCTCGGCGCTCCCGGTGAGTTGAACACGGAGGAGAATTGCACCGCGTTCTGGTTCTTGCAGACGGAAGCCCAGGACATGACCGCGAGCGAGGAATTACAGAGAGAGTTGATGGGTAATGGGTTTGAAATGTCTCGACTGCTGCCAACACGTGGGAATTGAATACCCCACCCCAGGTCGATGTCAGGAGCAGAAGATTGCTGAGAGTGCCTGTACACATAAAGGATCGTTGTGCACAGCTTTAACAATCAGATTGTAACAATCGGAGACACCGGTAAATACAACCAGAATTTCAATTGCAAATATTTCACTATCTCCTCACCATCGCTCTTCAGAGACTGAGAGACGATTCCACACAGTTATCGGTGTACCGAGAGATGCACAACTGCAACTCTGGGGGAACGGGGCAAAGAGTTGAGATTCGGAAGGTTTGCCTCCCCTTCGCTCCTGCACTCAGCGGCCTGGGAGTTCGCAATCCACTTTCTTTCGGCTGAACACGAGCTACAGTGCCTTGATCCAGAATTACTCGTTCAGTCCAAAACGAGGTCTTAATCCCCCCGCCCCCCCCCCCCCCACCGGCCGACTACGAGAAGCTTGAGATCATAGGGGTCGGGGGAACGCTGCACCTTCAAACTCTGCCCCGGGGCGGGGACAAGAGAGTTAATGTGTGGTTAGAGAAGGACAAGTCTGGCTGTCTGATGGTCTATCAGAACGGGTCTATCCGTCTTCCCTTGGGGAGCCGAGTTTCTGATCATCATTGCCATCTTGGTCGCTCTAGCGGGGGCCAGGAGGTTGTATCGACATGGTCTGCTGTCAGGATTAGATCCCCCTTTCCCCACCCCACCCACAACCTCCTGACCCTCACCTTCTCATCCCGTGTCGCCTCGGACAACTCAACCTCACCCCAGCCCCACTTTAAACACTAGCAACTTCAAAGAACAAAGAAAATTCCAGCACAGGAACAGGCCCTTCGGCCCTCCAAGCCTGCACTGACCATGCTGCCCCCCCCGACTGAACTAAAACCCCCTCCCCTTCCGGGGACCATATCAACATAGCAAATGGGGGCTGAATGGCCCCAAATTGTGTAACAGGCTGGAGAAGGGGCTGAATGGGGCCTCCTCCTGTTCCTGTGTAACAGGCTGGAGAAGGGGCTGAATGGCCTCCTCCTGTTCCCGTGTAACAGGGAGAGAGGAGGTGAGAGTAGTAGAGGGGAGGAGAGAGTGGGAGACGGAAGGAGAGAGTGGGAGACGGGAGAGAGAGTGGGAGGGAAGGAGAGAGGGGGAGGGGAGGGGGGAGGAGAGAGGGGGAGAGGGGGAGGAGAGAGGGGAGAAGGGGGAGGAGAGAGGGGAGAGGGAAGAGAGAGGGGAGAGGGGATGAGAGAGGGGGAGGGGAGAGGGGAGGAGAGAGGGGAGAGGGAAGAGAGAGGGGGAGAGGGGATGAGAGAGGGGGAGGGGAGAGGGGGAGGAGAGAGTGGTGGGGGAGAGAGTGGGAGAGGGGGAGAGAGAGTGGGAGAGGGGATGAGAGAGTGGGGAGCGGGGGAGAGAGGGGGAGAGGGGGAAGAGAGAGGGGGAGGGGAGAGTGGGAGGCGGGGAGAGAGGGGGAGAGGGGATGAGCAAGGCAGACAAACGGGGAACTGTCGATCAGACAATATTTGAATGTTCAGCAGAATCCTGGATCCTGCTGAAGTGAAGTTTCACTCTGCATCACAATAAGAAATTGCAGAGAGATTCACACACGTTGCAGAAACTAGACAGAGTAACGACTCCTTGGTAGAATTTCCACTCCTGGACACGGGGGTGAACTTCAGGAGTTTGGAGATTGAACTGGATGGAGGGTGTGATTTATATCCTATTCCTGGTGCTGTGTAAGTAACCACACCGATTTCCATTAACAAAACTCCCCTGCGGTAACTGAGAATTTAATCTCAACCTCACAGAGAGGGTCAGTGCTGAGGGAACGCCGCACTGTCAGAGGGTCAGTGCTGAGGGAGTGCCGCACTGTCAGAGGGTCAGTGCTGAGGGAGTGCCGCACTGTCAGAGGGTCAGTGCTGAGGGAGTGCCGCACTGTCAGAGGGTCAGTGCTGAGGGAGTGCCGCACTGTCAGAGGGTCAGTGCTGAGGGAGTGCCGCACTGTCAGAGGGTCAGTGCTGAGGGAGTGCCGCACTGTCAGAGGGTCAGTGCTGAGGGAGTGCCGCACTGTCAGCGGGTCAGTGCTGAGGGAGTGCCGCACTATCAGAGGGTCAGTGCTGAGGGAGTGCCGCACTATCAGAGGGTCAGTGCTGAGGGAGCATTAGATACTGTTACAGTCACAGCGAGGGTGTAGAGAAAGATCAGCTTAATGTGAGGTCGGTCCATTCAAAAGTCTGACGGCAGCAGGGAAGAAGCTGTTCTTGAGTCGGTCGGTACGGGACCTCAGACTTTTGTATCTTTTCCCTGATGGAAGAAGGTGGAAGAGAGAATGTCCGGGGTGTGTGGGGTCCTTGATTATACCGGCTGCTTTTCCCCGAGGCAGCGGGAAGTGTAGACAGAGTCAATGGATGGGAGGCTGGTTTGCGTGACGAACTGGGCTACATTCGCAGCAATCAGGGAGAGGCAATAGTCGAGTGATATTATCGCTAGAATATTAATCCAGAAACTCAGCTGATGTTCTGGGGGACCCGGGTTCGAATCCCACCCACAGCAGACGGTGGAATTTGAATTCAATAAAAAATATCTGGGATTAAGAATCTACTGATGGCCCATTGTGGGAAAAACCCATCCGGTTCCCTTTAGGGAAGGAAATCTGCCGTCCTTACCCCGGTCTGGCCTACATGGGACTCCAGAGACACAGCAATGTGGGTGACTCTCAACTGCCCTCCAAGGGGTAACTAGGGATGGGCAGTAAATACTGACCCAGCCAGTGACCCCCGTGTCCCAGGAATGAATGAAAAACAAGATATTCCCACTGGGAAATCGCCTCCCCAGACATTATAAATAATTCTTGTGTTAACTGTGCAGACTCCACACAGACAGTGACCCAAACCGGGAATCGAACTCTGGTCTCTGGCGCTGTGAGGCAGCAGCACTAACCACTGTGCCATTGTGCTGTCCTGAGTGGTTACTACAGTGGTTAACACTGCTGCCTCACAGTGCGAGGAACCCGGGTTCGATTCCCAGCTTGGGTCACTGTGTGAAGTCTGCACAATTTCCCCGTGTCTGCGTGTTTCCACCTGATGCTCCAGTTGCCTCCCAGACCCCAAAGATGTCCGAGTTAGGAGCTTTGGCCATGCTTAATTGTCCCTTCGTGTCCAAAGATGTGCAGGTTAGGTGGATTGGCCATGCTAAATTGCTTCTGAACATCACATAAGAAATAGGAGCAGGAGTAGGCCATCTAGCCCTTCGAGCCTGCCCCGCCATTCAATAAGATCATGGCTGATCTGAAGTGGATCAGTTCCACTTTCCCACTTTCTCCCCATAACCCTTAATTCCCCTCGCCTACCAAAAACCTATCTACCCGTGACTTAAATATATTCAGCGAGGTAGCCTCCACCGCTTCAATGGGCAGAGAATTCCAGAGATTCACCACCCCTTGAGTGAAGAAGTTCCTCCTCAACTCCGTTCTAAACCGCCCCCCCTTATCTTGAGGCTGTGCCCTCTAGTCCTGCTGTCCTTTCTGAGCGGGAAGAGTCTCTCTACCTCTACCCTATCCATCCCTTTCATTATCTTATACGTCTCTGTAAGATCCCCCCTCATCCTTCTAAACTCCAACGAGTACAGACCCAGTCTATTTAGTCTCTCTTCATAGTCTAACCCCCTCATCTCCGGTATCAGCTTAGTGAACCTCCTCTGCACTCCCTCCAAGGCCAATATATCCTTCCACAAGTGCGACGACCAAAACTGCACACAGTACTCCAGCTGCGGCCTCACCAGTGCCCTGTACAGTTGCAGCAAGACCTCCCTACTTTTATATTCTATCCCCCTCGCTATAAAGGCCAGCATCCCATTCGCCTTCTTGATCGCCTGCTGCACCTGCAGACTGGGTTTTTGCAACTCATGCACAAGGACCCCCAGGTCCCTCTGCACTGTAGCATGCTGCAGCTTCTCACCCTTTAAATAATAATCCCTCCTACTATTATTCCTGCCAAAGTGGATAACCTCACACTTGCTAACATTATACTCCATCTGCCAGGTCCTCGCCCACTCGCTCAGCCTATCCAGATCCCTCTGCAGACTTTCCACACCCTCCGCACAATTTGCTTTTCCACTCATCTTGGTGTCATCAGCAAATTTCATTACCCTACACTCAGCCCCCTCCTCCAGATCATCTATATAAATGGTAAATAGCTGAGGCCCCAGCACCGATCCCTGCGGCACTCCACTAGTCACCAATTGCCAACCAGAATAGCACCCATAGATACCAACTCTCTGCCTCCTATTAGACAGCCAATCCTCTATCCACGCTAACACCTTACCCTCAACTCCATGCATCCTAACCTTCTGAAGCAACCTTTTGTGCGGCACCTTATCAAACGCCTTCTGAAAATTGAGAAACACCACATCCACTGGTTCCCCTCTGTTCAAATAAATTCAAATAAATTTGTCAAACACGACTTAACGAATCCGTGCTGCGTCTGCTCTATCAAACCATTCCTTTCCAGGTGCCTCGCTATTTCTTCTTTGATGAAGGATTCCAGCATTTTTCCAACAACAGACGTTAAACAAACCGGCCTAAAATTCCCTGCCTTTTGCCTGCTACCTTTTTTAAACAGCGGTATAACATTAGCCATTTTCCAATCTTCCGGCACTTCCCCGGGATCCAGCAAAGTTTGGTAAATAATCACTAAGGCGCCTACTATCACCCCTGCCATTTCCTTCAGAACCCTGGGATGCATTCCATCCGGTCCTGGGGACTTGTCCACCATCAGTCCCATTAGTCTATCAAGCACTACCTCTCTAGTGACAGTAATCGCATTCAGACCCTCAACTCCTACCATCCTTCTCTCTTTAATATCCGGCAAACTGTTCACGTCCTCATCCGTGAAGACCGAGGCAAAAAAACTTATTTAAAGCCTCCGCCATTTCCTCGTCTCCCACCACTAAATCCCCCCTCTCATCCTCTAAGGGTCCAACTTTCACTCTAGCCAGTCTCCTTCTCTTTATATATTTGTAAAAACTCTTACTGTCCTTTTTTATATTTAGTGCTAGTTTAGCTTCATAGTCTATCCTTCCTTTCTTTATCAACTCCTTCGTCTTTCTTCGTTGATTTTTAAACCTCTCCCAATCCTCTAATCGCCCACTACTTTTAGCCACTCTAAACGCATCAGCTTTTAATTTAATACTCTCCTTTATTTCCTTTGATAACCACGGCTGATTATCTCTTCTCCTACAATCCTTCTTTACCATTGGAATAAATTTCAGCTGAGCACCGAAAAAGATCTCCTTAAAGATCCTCCACTGTTCCTCAGCAGTCCTACCGACCAATCTGCGCCCCTAATCTACATTTGCCAATTCCTCTCTATCCTATCGTACTCCCCTCTGTTCAAACAGAGGACACAGGTCCAGGATCCTACTTTCTCATCCTCCATCTGCATCAAAAACTCAACCATACAATGATCGCTCGTCCCAAGAGGATCCCTCACAACAAGGTCCCTAATTCTACCTGCCTCGTTACACAACACCAGATCTAAGATAGCTCGCTCCCTCATCGGTTCCGACACACACTGTTCAAGGAAACTATCCCGGCAGCATTCCAGAAACTCTTCCTCAAGCCAACCGTGTCCGACATGGGTCAACCAATCAATATGTAGATTGAAATCCCCCATAATTATCGCCATTCCATTTCTGCACGCAGCATTTATTTGCGTGTTTATAGCCCGCCCCACCTCCAGGTCATTATTTAGGGGCCTATAGACCACACCCACCAGCGTCTTCCTCCCCTTACTGTTCCTTATCTCCACCCACAACGATTCCACGTTCTGCTCTTTGGAGCCGATATTTCCCTTACTAGTGTCCAAAGATGTGCAGGTTAGCGGGGATTGGCCATGCTAAATTGTCCCTTAGTGTCCAAAGATGTGTAGGTTAGGGTGGATTGGCCATGCTAAATTGTCCCTTAGTGTCCAAAGATGTGCAGGTTAGGGGGATTGGCCATGCTAAATTGTCCCTTAGTGTCCAAAGATGTGTAGGTTAGGGTGGATTGGCCATGCTAAATTGTCCCTTAGTGTCCAAAGATGTGTAGGTTAGGGTGGATTGGCCATGCTAAATTGTCCCTTAGTGTCCAAAGATGTGTAGGTTAGGGTGGATTGGCCATGCTAAATTGTCCCTTAGTGTCCAAAGATGTGCAGGTTAGGGGGATTGGCCATGCTAAATTGTCCCTTAGTGTCCAAAGATGTGCAGGTTAGGGTGGATTGGCCATGCTAAATTGTCCCTTAGTGTCCAAAGATCTGCAGGTTAGGGTGGATTGGCCATGCTAAATTGTCCCTTAGTGTCCAAAGATGTGCAGGTTAGGGTGGATTGGCCATGCTAAATTGTCCCTTAGTGTCCAAAGATGTGCAGGTTAGGGGGATTGGCCATGCTAAATTGTCCCTTAGTGTCCAAAGATGTGCAGGTTAGGGGGATTGGCCATGCTAAATTGTCCCTTAGTGTCCAAAGATGTGCAGGTTAGGGGGATTGGCCATGCTAAATTGTCCCTTAGTGTCCAAAGATCTGCAGGTTAGGGTGGATTGGCCATGCTAAATTGTCCCTTAGTGTCCAAAGATGTGCAGGTTAGGGTGGATTGGCCATGCTAAATTGTCCCTTAGTGTCCAAAGATGTGTAGGTTAGGTGGATTGGCCATGCTAAATTGCCCCTTAGTGTCCAAAGATGTGCAGGTTAGGTGGATTGGCCATGCTAAATTGCCCCTTAGTGTCCAAAGATGTGTAGGTTAGGTGGATTGGCCATGCTAAATTGCCCCTTAGTGTCCAAAGATGTGTAGATTAGGTGGATTGGCCATGCTAAATTGCCCCTTAGTGTCCAAAGATGTGTAGGTTAGGTGGATTGGCCATGCTAAATTGCCCCTTAGTGTCCAAAGATGTGTAGGTTAGGGTGGATTGGCCATGCTAAATTGCCCCTTAGTGTCCAAAGATGTGCAGGTTAGGGTGGATTGGCCATGCTAAATTGTCCCTTAGTGTCCAAAGATGTGTAGGTTAGGTGGATTGGCCATGCTAAATTGCCCCTTAGTGTCCAAAGATGTGTAGGTTAGGTGGATTGGCCATGCTAAATTGCCCCTTAGTGTCCAAAGATGTGTAGGTTAGGTGGATTGGCCATGCTAAATTGCCCCTTAGTGTCCAAAGATGTGTAGGTTAGGTGGATTGGCCATGCTAAATTGCCCCTTAGTGTCCAAAGATGTGTAGGTTAGGTGGATTGGCCATGCTAAATTGCCCCTTAGTGTCCAAAGATGTGTAGGTTAGGTGGATTGGCCATGCTAAATTGCCCCTTAGTGTCCAAAGATGTGTAGGTTAGGTGGATTGGCCATGCTAAATTGCCCCTTAGTGTCCAAAGATGTGTAGGTTAGGTGGATTGGCCATGCTAAATTGCCCCTTAGTGTCCAAAGATGTGTAGGTTAGGGTGGATTGGCCATGCTAAATTGTCCCTTAGTGTCCAAAGATGTGTAGGTTAGGTGGATTGGCCATGCTAAATTGTCCCTTAGTGTCCAAAGATGAGTAGGTTAGGGTGGATTGGCCATGCTAAATTGTCCCTTAGTGTCCAAAGATGTGTAGGTTAGGGTGGATTGGCCATGCTAAATTGCCCCTTAGTATCCAAAGATGTGCAGGTTAGGGTGGATTGGCCATGCTAAATTGTCCCTTAGTGTCCAAAGATGTGCAGGTTAGGGTGGTTTGGCCATGCTAAATTGTCCCTTAATGTCAGGGGGATGAGCAGGGTAAATGAGTGGGGTTATGGGAATAGGGCCTGGGTGGGATTGTTGATGGTGCTGATTCAATGGGCTGAATGGCCTCCTTGTGGACTGTCGATTCTCTGTGGTTAGGACAGTTGGAAATGCCATCTCTGTCTTTCTGATTGGCAGCTTGGGATGTCACTGATCCCTCAGTCAGCGATGGCGGGCGTTGCGGAGATCCACGCACGAGCAAACATCTGAACATGGTGGAGAACTCCGCTGCGTTCTATTTCTCCCAGACAGAGGCTCAGGACAAGATGGCAGCCCAGTGTTTAAAGACGGAGCTGACCAAGACTGGGTTAACTTCGGTCTGGAACTCAGCCAACAAAACCTGGAGGGGGCGGAATCTCCCCATTCCCCAGGGTCTTCGCGAGGAGCACATGGTGGCGGTGATGGCCTACACCCACAATGGGTCTTTGTACCGTATCTTCAACAACCAGACCGAATACTTGGGCCACATTGACCAATACAACACCAATTTCTCGCTCAAGAGTTTTCACTACCTCCTGACCATCGCTGTCCAGAACCTGAGGGATTCTTCCGGAAAGTTCCCCGTCTACCGGGGCACCACCATCTCAATGTTCGGGGAACGGGGCCAAAAGATGAGGTTTGGCAGGTTTGCCTCTACCTCATTCTCGAGGGATAAGGCCGAGGAGTTCGGGCCCAAGACTTTATTCACTCTCAACACGATGTACGGCGTTTCGATCCAGAATTACTCCTTCTTCGAGGAGGAGCAGGAGGTCTTGGTGCCCCCCTACGAAAAGTTTGAGATCATCAGAGCTGAAGGGTCGGGAGGTCACTGCAGCTTCACCCTCCGCTCCAGGGGGTACGAGGGAGTTGAGGTGGGGTTGGAGGAGGATGGGAATGGATGTCTGAGGGTCTATCTCAAGAGGCATCTTCCCTGGTGGGCCTGGCTTCTGATCACCATGGTGATCTTGCTCATTCTGGTTGGGGCAGGAGGTGGTATCTACAAGGTTTGCTGTCAGGATTACATTCCCCACAACCTCCTGCCACCCTCAACCCCTCATCCTGTGTAGCAAAGAGTCCTTGGACAACTCAACACCCCCCCTCTACCCACATCCCCACCTTAAACACCACCAACTTCACCCCCCAGTCCCCCTTCAAACAATCTCCCCCCTCACATCACAACATAGCAAACAATGGGCTGAATGGGGCCTCCTCCTGTTCCTGTGTAACAGGTTGGAGAAGGGGCTGAATGGCCTCTTCTTTTTCCTGTGTAACAGGCTGGAGAAGGGGCTGAATGGGGCCTCCTCCTGTTCCTGTGTAACAGGTTGGAGAAGGGGCTGAATGGCCTCCTCCTGTTCCTGAGTATAAGGCTGGAGAAGGGGCTGAATGGCCTCCTCCTGTTCCTGTGTAACAGGCTGGAGAAGGGGCTGAATGGGACCTCCTCCTGTTCCCGTGTAACAGGCTGGAGAAGGGGCTGAATGGGACCTCCTCCTGCTGTTCCTGTGTAACAGGCTGGAGAAGAGGCTGAATGGCCTCCCCCGTTCCTGTGTAACAGGCTGGAGAAGGGGCTGAATGGCCTCCTCCTGTTCCCGTCTTGTAAATGCAAATTAAAGAGATGTTTGCCAGATTACCAATGTTGTGTTAAAATTGTTGATGGAAAACATGTTTGAAAAATTCTTGTTGTATTCTTTTCACCAAAGCAACTTTTCAATGAACCAAATATCTCACCAAATGCCTCACCGAATCATTGTAACTTACTGGGATCCTGCTGTGTGTATTTTACTGAGGGAATTGGTGAAGTGGGCAGGCAGGTGGCAAATGCAATTTAATGTCATGAGTGTACCCATTCCCTCACTGATAAGGAACTAATTCCATCTTCAGGTTTGCTGATGACCCCACCGTAGTGGGTCGGATCTCAAACAATGATGAGACAGAGAACAGGAATGAGATCGAGAATCTGGTGAACTGGTTCAGCAACAATAATCCCTCCCTCAATGTTAACAAAACCAAGGAGATTCTCATCGACTTCAGGAAGTGTAAAGGGGAACATGTCCCTGTCTACATCAACGGGGATGGAGTAGAAAGGGTCGAGAGCTTCAAGTTTTTAAATGTCCAGATCACCAACAACCTGTCCTGGTCCCCCCCGTGCCGACACTATAGTTAAGAAAGCCCCACCAACACCTCTACTTTCTCAGAAGACTAAGGAAATTTGGCATGTCCGCTACAAATCTCACCAACTGTTACAGATGCCCCATAGAAAGCATTCTTTCTGGTTGTATCACAGCTCGGTCTGGGCTCCTGCTCTGCCCAAGACCGCAAGGAACTACAAAAGGGTGGTGAATGTAGCCCCAATCCCATCACACAAACCAGCCTCCCATCCATTGACTCTGTCTACACTTCCTGCTGCCTCGGGGAAAACATAAGAACATAAGAAATAGGAGCAGGAGTAGGCCATCTAGCCCTTCGAGCCTGCCCCGCCATTCAATAAGATCATGGCTGATCTGTTGTGGCTCAGTTCCACTTTCCCGCCCTCTCCCCATAACCCTTAATCCCCTCTCTTATCAAGAACCCATCAACCCGCTTCTTAAAAATATTTAGCGAGGCAGCCTCCACCACTTCAACGGGCAGAGAATTCCAGAGATTCACCACCCTTTGAGTGAAGAAGTTCCTCCTCAACTCCGTTCTAAACCGCCTCCCCTTTATCTTGAGGCTGTGCCCCCTAGTCCTACTGTCTTTTTTGAGCGGGAAGAGTCTCTCCACCTCTATCCTATCCATCCCATTCATCATCTTATACGTCTCAATGAGATCTCCCCTCATTCTTCTAAACTCTAACGAGTACAAGCCTAGTTTATTCAGCCTCTCCTCATAGCTCAATCCCCTCAACTCCGGTATCAGCCTAGTAAACCTCCTCTGCACTCCCTCCAGGGCCAAAATATCCTTGCGCAGGTGCGGCACCCAAAACTGCACACAGTACTCCAGCTGCGGCCTCACCAATGCCCTATACAGCTGCAGCAAGACCTCCCTACTTTTATATTCAATCCCCCTCGCTATGAAGGCCAGCATCCCATTCGCCTTCCTGACCACCTGCTGCACCTGCAGGCTGGGTTTTTGCGACTCATGCACAAGGACCCCGAGGTCCCTCTGCACCGTCGCCTGCTGCAGTTTTTCGCCACGTAAGTAATAGTCCTTCCTACCATTCTTCCTACCAAAGTGGACCACCTCACACTTGCCAACATTAAATTCCATTTGCCATTTCCTGGCCCATTCGCCCAGCCTATCTAGATCCTTCTGCAGACTCTCCATTCCGCACAATTTGCCTTTCCCCCAACCTTGGTGTCATCAGCAAATTTTGACACCCTACACTCTGTTCCCTCCTCCAGATCATCTATATAAATGGTAAATAGCTGAGGCCCCAGCACCGACCCCTGGGGCACCCCACTAGTCACCAACCGCCAATCCGAATAGCACCCATTGACCCCCACTCTCTGCCTCCTATTTGACAACCAATCCTCTATCCACGCTAACACCCTACCCCCAACTCCATGTCCCCTGACCTTCTGCAATAACCTCTTGTGAGGTACCTTGTCAAACGCCTTCTGAAAATCCAGAAAGACCACATCCACCGGCTCTCCTCTATCCACTGCCCTAGACACATCCTCATAGAACTCCAGTAAATTTGTCAGACACGACTTCCCTTTAATGAAACCGTGTTGCGTCTGCTCTATCAAGCAATTCCTTTCAAGATGCCTCGCAATTTCCTCCTTAATGACGGATTCTAACATTTTACCTACTACAGACGTTAAACTAACCGGCCTATAATTCCCCGCCTTTTGCCTGGCACCCTTCTTAAACAACGGCGTAACATTAGCCGTTTTCCAATCTTCCGGCACTTCCCCGGAATCCAGCGACGCCTGGAAAATAACCACCAAGGCATCCACTATCACCTCCGCCATTTCTTTCAGAACCCCCGAATGCATTCCATCCGGTCCTGGGGACTTGTCCACAATCAGCCCCTCCAGTCTGTCGAGCACCACCTCTCAAGTAACAGTAATGTCATTAAGACCCTCCAGTCCTACCACCTTTCCATCGCTAACACCCGGCAAATTATTCACGTCCTCCTCCGTGAAGACAGAAACAAAAAAGTTATTCAAGACCTCAGCCATATCCCCATCCCCTACCACTAGCTCCCCTTTCTCATCCTCTAAAGGACCAACATTCACCCTAGCCAGCCTCTTCCTTTTTATATATTTATAAAAACTCTTGCTATCCTTTTTTATATTAAGCGCTAGCCCAGCTTCATAGCTTCTCCTACCCTCCTTTATCAACTTTTTTGTCAATCTTTGTTGACATTTAAACCTTTCCCAATCCTCTTCTCGCCCACTGCTCTTAGCTACTCTAAATTCCTCCGCTTTTAATTTAACACTTCCCTTCACCTCCTTCGTTATCCACGGCTTATTACCTCTCCTCCTACGGTCCTTTTTGACCATCGGAATAAATTTCTGCTGAGCACCAAGAAAGATCTCCTTAAAGATCCTCCACTGCTCCTCAGCAGACCTACCTTCCAACGCGCTCCCCCAGTCCACATTCGCCAATTCTTCTCTCATCCTACAGAAACTCCACCATACAATGATCACTCTCCCCAAGAGGATCCTTCACCGCAAGGTCCCTAATTCTACCCGCCTCATTACATAGCACCAGATCCAAGATAGCTCGCTCCCTCGTCGGCTCCAACACACACTGTTCAAGGAAATCATCCCGGCAGCATTCCAAGAACTCCTCCTCGAGCCCACCTTGTCCAACATGGGTCGACCAATCAATATGCAGATTGAAATCCCCCATAACTACTGCCGTCCCATTCCTGCACGCCGCACTTATTTGCGCGTTAACAGCCCGCATGGCTGATACTTTTCTCATCCCCCATTCTCCTGCCTTTTCCCCATAACCCCTGATCCCCTTATTAATCAGGAACCGATCTATCTCTGTCTTAAAGACACTCAGTGACCCGGCCTCCTCTGGGGCAAAGAGTTCCCCACATTCCCCACTCTCTGGCTGAAGAAATTCCTCCTCATCTCTGTTTTAAAGGATCGTCCCTTTAGCCTGAGGTTGTTCCCTCTGGTTCTAGTTTTTCCTACTAGTGGAAACATCCTCTCCACGTCCACTCTATCCAGGGCCTCGCAGTATCCTGTAAGTTTCAATAAGATCCCCCCTCATCCTTCTAAACTCCATCGAGTACAGACCCAGAGTCCTCAACCCGTTCCTCATCCGACAAGCTCTTCATTCCAGGGACCATTCCTGTGAACCTCCTCTGGATCCTTTCCAAGACCGGCACATCCTTCCTTAGATACGGGACCCAAAACTGCTCACAATTCTCCAAATGGGGTCTGACCAGAGCCTTATCCAGCCTCAGAAGTCCATTCCTGCTCTTGTATTCTAGCCCTCTCGACATGAATGCTAACATTGTATTTACCTTCCTAACTGCCGACTGAACCAGCACGTTAACCTGAAAAGAATCTTGAACAAGGATTCCCAAGTCCCTCTGTGTTTCTGATTCCCAAAGCTTTTCCCCATTTACAAAATAGTCTCTGTCTCCATTCCTCCTTCCAAAGTGCAGAACCTCACACTTTTCCACATTGCATTACATCTGACACTTCTTACCCACTCCCCGAACCTGTCCAAGTCCCTCTGCACCCCATCCATTTCCCACAAGTGTCCATCAACTGCTCGATTGCACCATCTGCAAATTTTGCAGTCATGCCCCCAGTTCAATCTTCGAGATCATTAATGTACATAATGTAACACTCCCTCAGCGCTGACCCTGTGACAGTGCGGCACTCCCTCAGCACTGACCCTCTGACAGTGTAACACTCCCTCAGCACTGACCCTCTGACAGTGCGGCACTCCCTCATTACTGACCCTCTGACAGTGTGGCACTCCCTCAGCACTGACCCTCTGACAGTGCGGCGCTCCCTCAGCACTGACCCTCTGACAGTGCAGCACTCCCTCAGCACTGACCCTCTGACAGTGCGGCGCTCCCTCAGCACTGACCCTCTGACAGTGTGGCACTCCCTCAGCACTGACCCTCTGACAGTGCGGCGCTCCCTCGGCACTGACCCTCTGACAGTGCGGCACTCCCTCAGCACTGACCCTCTGACAGTGCTGCACTCCCTCAGCACTGACCCTCTGACAGTGCGGCACTCCCTCATTACTGACCCTCTGACAGTGTGGCACTCCCTCAGCACTGACCCTCTGACAGTGCGGCGCTCCCTCAGCACTGACCCTCTGACAGTGCGGCACTCCCTCAGCACTGATCCTCTGACAGTGCGGCACTCGCTCAGCACTGACCCTCTGACAGTGCGGCACTCCCTCAGCACTGACCCTCTGACAGTGCAGCACTCCCTCATTACTGACCCTCTGACAGTGTGGCACTCCCTCAGCACTGACCCTCTGACAGTGCGGCGCTCCCTCAGCACTGACCCTCTGACAGTGCGGCACTCCCTCAGTACTGACTCTCTGACAGTGCGGCACTCCCTCAGCACTGACCCTCTGACAGTGCGGCACTCCCTCAGCACTGACTCTCTGACAGTGCGGCACTCCCTCAGCACTGACCCTCTGACAGTGCGGCGCTCCCTCAGCACTGACCCTCTGACAGTGCGGCGCTCCCTCAGCACTGACCCTCTGACAGTGCGGCACTCCCTCAGCACTGACCCTCTGACAGTGCGGCACTCCCTCATTACTGACCCTCTGACAGTGTGGCACTCCCTCAGCACTGACCCTCTGACAGTGCGGCGCTCCCTCAGCACTGACCCTCTGACAGTGCGGCACTCCCTCAGTACTGACTCTCTGACAGTGCGGCACTCTCTCAGCACTGACTCTCTGACAGTGCGGCACTCCCTCAGCACTGACTCTCTGACAGTGCGGCACTCCCTCAGCACTGACCCTCTGACAGTGCGGCACTCCCTCAGCACTGACTCTCTGACAGTGCGGCACTCCCTCAGCACTGACTCTCTGACAGTGCGGCACTCCCTCAGCACTGACTCTCTGACAGTGCGGCACTCCCTCAGTACTGACCCTCTGACATTGCGACACTCCCTGGATTAGTGAGAGAGATGATGTGGGTATGCCGGCGTTGGACTGGCGTAAACACAGTAAAAAGTCTGACAACACCAGGTTTTAGTCCAACCTATTTATTTGATAATATACTCACAAGCTTTCGGGGTTAGCCCCTTCACCTGACGAAGGGGCTACCCCGAAAGCTTGTGAGTATATTATCAAATAAATAGGTTGGACTAAAACCTGGTGTTGTCAGACTTTTTACTTAGTGAGAGAGAGTCAGGAAATCAGCCAGGATTCCTGCTCCTGATCACTGTCCAGTGATCCCTGGGTTAGAGAGAGAGAGGGGGGAAATCAGCCAGGGTTCCTGCTCCTGATCACTGTCCAGTGATCCCTGGGTTAGAGAGAGAGAGGGGGGAAATCAGCCAGGGTTCCTGCTCCTGATCACTGTCGAGTGATCCCTGGGTTAGAGAGAGAGAGGGGAAATCAGCCAGGGTTCCTGCTCCTGATCACTGTCCAGTGATCCCTGGGTTAGAGATTGAGAGAGAGAGGGGAAATCAGCCAGGGTTCCTGCTCCTGATCACTGTCCAGTGATCCCTGGGTTAGAGAGAGGGGAAATCAGCCAGGGTTCCTGCTCCTGATCACTGTCCAGTGATCCCTGGGTTAGAGAGAGAGAGGGGAAATCAGCCAGGGTTCCTGCTCCTGATCACTGTCCAGTGATCCCTGGGTGAGAGAGAGAGGGGAAATCAGCTAGGATTCCAGCCCCTGATCACTGTCCAGTGATCCCTGTGTTAGAGAGAACATAGAACATAGAACATTACAGCTCAGAACAGGCCCTTCGGCCCACGATGTTGCGCCGACCAGTTAAAAAACACTGACCCACTAACCTAAACCAATCCCTTTTCGTCCATAAACCTATCCACGGATCTCTTAAACGCCCCCAAACTAGGCGCATTTACAACTGCAGCAGGCAGGGCATTCCAATCCCTCACCACCCTCTGGGTAAAGAACCTACCCCTGACATCCGTCCTATAACTACCCCCCCTTAATTTAAAGCCATGCCCCCTCGTGCTAGATTTCTCCATCAGAGGAAAAAGGCTATCACTGTCCACCCTATCTAAACCTCTAATCATCTTATATGTTTCAATAAGGTCATAAGAACATAAGAACATAAGAAATAGGAGCAGGAGTAGGCCATCTAGCCCTTCGAGCCTGCCCCGCCATTCAATAAGATCATGGCTGATCTGTTGTGGCTCAGTTCCACTTTCCCGCCCTCTCCCCATAACCCTTAATCCCCTCTCTTATCAAGAACCCATCAACCCGCTTCTTAAAAATATTTAGCGAGGCAGCCTCCACCACTTCAACGGGCAGAGAATTCCAGAGATTCACCACCCTTTGAGTGAAGAAGTTCCTCCTCAACTCCGTTCTAAACCGCCTCCCCTTTATCTTGAGGCTGTGCCCCCTAGTCCTACTGTCTTTTTTGAGCGGGAAGAGTCTCTCCACCTCTATCCTATCCATCCCATTCATCATCTTATACGTCTCAATGAGATCTCCCCTCATTCTTCTAAACTAACGAGTACAAGCCTAGTTTATTCAGCCTCTCCTCATAGCTCAATCCCCTCAACTCCGGTATCAGCCTAGTAAACCTCCTCTGCACTCCCTCCAGGGCCAAAATATCCTTGCGCAGGTGCGGCGCCCAAAACTGCACACAGTACTCCAGCTGCGGCCTCACCAATGCCCTATACAGCTGCAGGAAGACCTCCCTACTTCCCCTCTTAGCCGCCTTCTTTCCAGCGAAAACAACCCCAAATCCCTCAGTCTCTCCTCATAGGACCTCCCCTCCATACCAGGCAACATCCTGGTAAACCTCCTCTGCACCCTCTCCAAAGCCTCCACATCCTTCCTGTAATGTGGGGACCAGAACTGCACACAGTACTCCAAGTGCGGCCGCACCAGAGTTGTGTACAGTTGCAACATAACGCTGCGACTCCTAAATTCAATCCCCCTACCAATAAACGCCAAGACACCGTACGCCTTCTTAACAACCTTATCTACTTGATTCCCAACTTTCAGGGATCTATGTACACATACACCTAGATCCCTCTGCTCATCCACACTATTCAAAGTCCTCCCGTTAGCCCTATACTCGACACATCTGTTATTCCTACCAAAGTGAATTACCTCACACTTCTCCGCATTAAACTCCATCCGCCACCTCTCGGCCCAGCTCTGCAACCTGTCTAAGTCTTCCTGCAAACTATGACACCCTTCCTCACAATCTACCACACCTCCGACTTTGGTGTCATCAGCAAATTTACTAATCCACCCAACTATACCCTCATCCAGATCATTAATAAAAATTACAAACAGCAGTGGCCCCAAAACAGATCCCTGAGGCACACCACCCGTAACCGAACTCCATGACGAATATTTACCATCAACCACCACCCTCTGTCTCCTATCTGATAGCCAATTCCTGATCCAATTTCCTAGATTACCCTCAATCCCATACATCTGCATTTTCTGCAGAAGCCTACCATGGTGAACCTTATCGAACGCCTTACTAAAATCCATATATACCACGTCAACTGCCTTGCCCCCATCCACCTCTTTGGTCACTTTCTCAAAATCTCAATAAGGTTAGTAAGGCACGACCTACCCGCTACAAAACCATGCTGACTATCTCCAATCAATTCATTACTCTCTAAATAACTATAAATCCTATCCCTAATAATTTTTTCTAAAACCTTGCCCACAACAGAAGGTCTATAATTCCCGGGGAAGTCTCTGTTCCCCTTCTTAAACAATGGGACAATATTCGCTAACCTCCAATCTTCCGGTACTATACCAGAGGCCAACGACGACCTGAAGATCAGAGCCAGAGGCTCTGCAATCACTTCTCTTGCCTCCCAGAGAATCCTGGGGTAAATCCCATCCGGACCAGGGGACTTATCTATTTTCAGACCCTCCAGAATATCCAGCACATCCTCCTTATCAACTGTAACACTGTCAATTCTACTCCCCTGCAATCCAGTGTCCTCCTCAGCTATATCCATGTCCCCCTGCGTGAACACCGAAGAGAAATATTGGTTCAATGCCTCTCCAATCTCCTCCGGTTCCACACATAACTTCCCTCTGCTGTCTATAACTGGCCCTAATCTTGCCCTAACCAACCTTCTGTTCTTGACATACCTATAGAACGCCTTAGGATTCTCCTTAATCCTATCAGCCAAAGTCTTCTCATGTCCTCTTTTAGCCCTCCTTAGCTCGCTCTTCAACTCCCTCCTAGCCAATCTAAAGTTTTCTAGTGCACTACCCGAGCCCTCACGTCTCATCCGAACATAAGCCTCCTTTTTCCTTTTAACCAACGAATCAACTTTTTTGGTGCACCACGGTTCCCTAGCCCTACCAATTCCTCCTTGCCTGACAGGGACATACCTATCACGGACTCGCAGTAGCTGCTCCTTGAAAAAACTCCACATTTTGGACGTTCCCAGTCCCTGTAATCTCCTAGTCCAACCTATGCTTCCTAATTCTCTCCTAATAGCCTCATAATTACCTTCCCCCAGCTAAAACCACTGGCCCGAGGTTCATGCCTATCCCTTTCCATCACTAAGGTGAATGTAACCGAATTGTGGTCACTATCACCAAAATGCACACCAACTTCCAAGTCTAGCACCTGGTCTGGCTCATTTCCCAGCACCAAATCCAATATAGCCTCACCTCTAGTTGGCCTATCTACATATTGAGTCAAAAAACCTTCCTGCACGCTTTGTACAAAAACTGACCCCTCTAACGAGCTAGAGCTATAACAATTCCAATCAATATTAGTAAAGTTAAAATCCCCCATAACAATTACCCTATTACTTTCACTCCTAACCAGGATCGTCTCCGCAATCCTTTCCTCAACCTCTCTAGAACTTTTAGGAGGTCTATAAAAGACTCCCAACAGGGTGACCTCTCCTCTCCTATTTCTAATCTCCGCCCATACTACCTCAACAGACAAGTCCTCATCAAACTTCCTCTCTGACACTGTGATACAATCCCTGACCAATAATGCTACCCCTCCCCCCCTTCTACCTCCTTCTCTACTCCGACTAAAGCATTTGAACCCCGGGACCTGCAGCAACCATTCCTGCCCCTGCTCTATCCATGTCTCTGAAATGGCCACAACATAAGTCCCAGGTACTGATCCTCGCTGCAAGTTCATCCACTTTATTGCGAATACTCCTCGCATTAAAGTATACGCATTTCAAACCCTGCTCCACCCCACCAGTCCCCATCTATGCCCCCCTCACTTTCAACCCCTCTACTCAGGATCCCACCCTGAAAGAGGGGAAATGAGCCAGGGTTCCTGCTCCTGATCACTGTCCAGTGATCCCTGGGTTAGAGAGAGAGAGAGGGGAAATCAGCCAGGGTTCCTGCTCCTGATCACTGTCCAGTGATCCCTGGGTTAGAGAGAGAGAGAGGGGAAATCAGCCAGGGTTCCTGCTCCTGATCACTGTCCAGTGATCCCTGGGTTAGAGAGAGAGAGGGGAAATCAGCCAGGGTTCCTGCTCCTGATCACTGTGCAGTGATCCCTGGGTGAGAGAGAGAGAGGAAATCAGCCAGAGTTCCTGCTCCTGATCACTGTCCAGAGATCTGGGTTAGAGAGAGAGAGAGGGGAAATCAGCCAGGGTTCCTGCTCCTGATCACTGTCCAGTGATCCCTGGGTTAGAGAGAGGGGAAATCAGCCAGGGTTCCTGCTCCTGATCACTGTCCAGTGATCCCTGGGTTAGAGAGAGAGAGAGGGGAAATCAGCCAGGGTTCCTGCTCCTGATCACTGTCCAGTGATCCCTGGGTTAGAGAGAGAGAGAGGTGGGGGGGCGGGGGGGAGTTGGGGGGAGAGACATGAGGGGTTGGATTCATCGTATGGTTTCCAGCATTTATTGCCACCCTAGTTGCCCTTGGAGGGCAGTTGAGAGTCACCCACATTGCTGTGGCTCTGGAGTCACATGTAGGCCAGACCGGGGTAAGGACGGCAGATTTCCTTCCCTAAAGGTCATTAGTGAGCCAGATGGGTTTTTCCGACAATCGACGATGAAGGAATGGGCACAGTTGCAACATTAAACTGCACTTGCCACCTGCCTGCCCACTTCACCAGTTCATAAGAACATAAGAAATAGGAGCAGGAGTTGGCCAACTAGCCCTTCGAGCCTGCCCGCCATTCAATAAGATCGTGGCTGATCTGTCGTGGATCAGTTCCACATTCCCGCCCTCTCCCCATAACCCTTAATCCCCTCTCTTATCAAGAACCCATCAACCCGCTTCTTAAAAATATTTAGCGAGGTAGCCTCCACCACTTCAACGGGCAGAGAATTCCAGAGATTCACCACCCTTTGAGTGAAGAAGTTCCTCCTCAACTCCGTTCTAAACCGCCCCCCCTTTATCTTGAGGCTGTGCCCTCTAGTCCTACTGTCCTTTCTGAGCGGGAAGAGTCTCTCCACCTCTATCCTATCCATCCATTCATCATCTTATACTGAGTTCCCTCAGTAAAACACACACAAAAAGATCCCAGTAAGTTACAATGATTCGGTGAGACATTTGGTGAGATATTTGGTTCGTTGAAAAGTTGCTTTGGTGAAAAGAATACAACAAGAATTTTTCAAAAATATTTTCCATCAACAATTTTCACACAACATTGGCAATCTGGCAAAGATCTCTTTAATTTAAAAAAGGATAGCAAGAGTTTTTATAAATATATAAAAAGGAAGAGGCTGGCTAGGGTGAATGTTGGTCCTTTAGAGGATGAGAAAGGGGACCTAGTGGTAGGGGATGGGGATATGGCTAAGGTATCGAATAACTTTTTTGTTTCTGTCTTCACGGAGGAGGACGTGAATAATTTGCCGGGTGTTAGCGATGGAAAGGTGGTAGGACTGGAGGGTCTTAATGACATTACTGTTACTTGAGAGGTGGTGCTCGACAGACTGGAGGGGCTGATTGTGGACAAGTCCCCAGGACCGGATGGAATGCATCCGAGGGTTCTGAAAGAAATGGCGGAGGTGATAGTGGATGCCTTGGTGGTTATTTTCCAGATGTCGCTGGATTCCGGGGATGTGCCGGATGATTGGAAAACGGCTAATGTTACGCCGTTGTTTAAGAAGGGTGCCAGGCAAAAGGCAGGGAATTATAGGCCGGTTAGTTTAACGTCTGTGGGAGGTAAAATGTTAGAATCTGTCATTAAGGAGGAAATTGCGAGGCATCTTGAAGGGAATTGCTTGATAGAGCAGACGCAGCACGGTTTCATTAAAGGGAAGTCGTGTCTGACAAATTTACTGGAGTTCTATGAGGATGTGTCTAGGGCAGTGGATAGAGGAGAGCCGGTGGATGTGGTCTTTCTAGATTTTCAGAAGGCGTTTGACAAAGTACCTCACAAGAGGTTATTGCAGAAGGTCGAGGGACATGGAGTTGGGGGTAGGGTGTTAGCGTGGATAGAGGATTGGTTGTCAAATAGGAGGCAGAGAGTGGGGGTCAACGGGTGCTATTCGGATTGGCGGATGGTGACTAGTGGAGTGCCCCAGGGGTCGGTGCTGGGGCCTCAGCTTTTTACCATTTATATAGATGATCTGGAGGAGGGAACCGAGTGTAGGGTGTCGAAATTTGCTGATGACACCAAGATTGGGGGAACGGCAAATTGTGCGGAGGGTGTGGAGAGTCTGCAGAAGGATCTAGATAGGCTGGGCGAATGGGCCAGGAAATGGCAAATGGAATTTAATGTTGGCAAGTGTGAGGTGGTCCACTTTGGTAGGAATAATGGTAGGAAGGACTATTACTTACGTGGCGAAAAACTGCAGCAGGCGACGGTGCAGAGGGACCTGGGGGTCCTTGTGCATGAGTCGCAAAAACCCAGCTTGCAGGTGCAGCAGGTGGTCAGGAAGGCGAATGGGATGCTGGCCTTCATAGCGAGGGGGATTGAATATAAAAGTAGGGAGGTCTTGCTGCAGCTGTATAGGGCATTGGTGAGGCCGCAGCTGGAGTACTGTGTGCAGTTTTGGGCGCCGCACCTGCGCAAAGATATTTTGGCCTTGGAGGGAGTGCAGAGGAGGTTTACTAGGCTGATACCGGAGTTGAGGGGGTTGAGCTATGAGGAGAGGCTGAATAAACTAGGCTTGTACTCGTTAGAGTTTAGAAGAATGAGGGGAGATCTCATTGAGACGTATAAGATGATGAATGGGATGGATAGGATAGAGGTGGAGAGACTCTTCCCGCTCAAAAAAGACAGTAGGACTAGGGGGCACAGCCTCAAGATAAAGGGGGGGCGGTTTAGAACGGAGTTGAGGAGGAACTTCTTCACTCAAAGGGTGGTGAATCTCTGGAATTCTCTGCCCGTTGAAGTGGTGGAGGCTGCCTCGCTAAATATTTTTAAGACGCGGGTTGATGGGTTTTTGATAAGAGAGGGGATTAAGGGTTATGGGGAGAGGGCGGGAAAGTGGAACTGAGCCACGACAGATCAGCCATGATCTTATTGAATGGCGGGGCAGGCTCGAAGGGCTAGATGGCCTACTCCTGCTCCTATTTCTTATGTTCTTATGTT
>NW_027651124.1:0-22928 GCF_965287045.1 Carcharhinus amblyrhynchos
GAGAGGGACTATAATTTATTCACTTGTGCAAATGAGGGCAAGGTTCTTTACACACCAATCCAGCCGCAGCGCAGGGCGCTCCCTCGGCACCGACCCCCCCCCTGCAGCGCGGGGCGCTCCCTCGGCACCGACCCCCCCCGCAGCGCGGGGCGCTCCCTCGGCACCGACCCTGGAAGTTTCATTCTGGATTCCTGGAGTATTTCTCTGAGTGGTTGGGGCAGGTCTCAGGGGGGTTAAGTGCTGTGGAACCCGTCCCTTACTGACTCAGACGAGACCTCCCCCTCGCTCAGACAGATTTGATGCTTTATTCGTAGAAAGTTTTCGCTCCACCTCCTGCTGATGTTGAGAGTTTTAATAATTCACATTCAGAGATCAGGCTAGAACATTCCAGAAGGAAGCAAGCTCACTCTGAGCTCTTCAACCGTGCAGCCAAACACAAAGACAAGAGAAGGATGAATGAGGAACAGAGAGAGAGAGAGAGAGAAAAGAGAAAAGCAGCGAGGGGGTGACCTCTGGGTGGGGGACAGACACCCTCACACAGTCCCTATTCCAGTAAGGTCACCTCCATCAGCTCTGCCGAATCTGGGTGGAGAATCCGTGTGGACATTCGCTCGATGTCATCCAAGCTGAGGACTCGCAACGTCCGCTCATAGTCCTGAGGGAGGGAGAGAGAGAGAACGAGAGTCAGAGACAGGAGAGACAAGGGGAGACATGAGGGGGAGTGAAACAGAGAGAGAAAGAGGAAGGGGAGAGAAAAAGAGAGAAAGAGGAAGGGGAGAGAAAAAGAGAGAGATGGGCGGGCAGGTGGGGGGGGGGAGAGAGGGGCAGGCGGGTGGGGGGGGAAGAGAGGGGCAGGCGGGTGGGGGGGGGAAGAGAGGGGCAGGCGGGTGGGGGGGAAAGAGAGGGGCAGGCGGGGGGGGGGGGGAAGAGAGGGGCAGGCGGGGGGGGGAAGAGAGGGGCAGGCGGGGGGGGGAAGAGAGGGGCAGGCGGGGGGGGAAGAGAGGGGCAGGCGGGGGGGGGAAGAGAGGGGCAGGCGGGGGGGGGAAGAGAGGGGCAGGCGGGGGGGGGGAAGAGAGGGGCAGGCGGGGGGGGGGGGAAGAGAGGGGCAGGCGGGGGGGGGGAAGAGAGGGGCAGGCGGGGGGGGGGGGAAAGAGAGGGGCAGGCGGGGGGGGGGGGGAAGAGAGGGGCAGGCGGGGGGGGGGGAAGAGAGGGGCAGGCGGGGGGGGGAAGAGAGGGGCAGGCGGGGGGGGAAGAGAGGGGCAGGCGGGGGGGGGAAGAGAGGGGCAGGCGGGGGGGGGAAGAGAGGGGCAGGCGGGGGGGGGAAGAGAGGGGCAGGCGGAGTGGGGGGAAGCGGGGCAGGTGGAGTGGGGGGGGGGGGGGGGGGGGCGGGGGGGGGGTGAGTACCTTCTGCAGCTGATCCAGAACTTTCTGTGCGTCGGCCGGTGCGAAGTGTTTCTCCAGGATTTCCCACACCAGTTGCCAGGGCTGGGCTCTGCTGGGCTGGGCTGTTCCATCTGGAGAGAGTCTCTCTGCTGGTTTCACCACCAGGTTCAGTTTGGTGTTGTCCCTGATCCCGTAATCAGTCAGTCTGTGTTCATCTGCCAGCGGGAACCATCCACTCTCGTCAGGTCACAGGCTTCACAACGCCACACATGGGCTCCCCCCACTGCCCCCTCCCCGGGGTCCCTGCGCCATGCCCCCTCACCGCCCCCCTCCCCGGGGTCCCTGCGCCGTGCCCCCTCACCGCCCCCCTCACCGGGGTCCCTGCGCCATGCCCCCTCACCGCCCCCCTCACCGGGGTCCCTGCGCCATGCCCCCTCACCGGGGTCCCTGCGCCATGCCCCCTCACCGCCCCCCTCACCGGGGTCCCTGCGCCATGCCCCCTCACCGGGGTCCCTGCGCCATGCCCCCTCACCGCCCCCCTCACCGGGGTCCCTGCGCCATGCCCCCTCACCGGGGTCCCCGCGCCATGCCCCCTCACCGCCCCCCTCACCGGGGTCCCTGTGCCATGCCCCCTCACCGGGGTCCCTGCGCCATGCCCCCTCACCACCCCCCCCCAGGGTTCCTGCACCATGCCCCCGCACCCCCGGGGTTCCTGCACCATGCCCCCGCACCCCCGGGGTTACTGCACCATGCCCCCTCACGCCCCCCCCCCGGGGTTCCTGCACCATGCCCCCTCACGCCCCCCCCCGGGGTTCCTGCACCATGCCCCCGCGCCCCCGCACCCCCGGGGTTACTGCACCATGCCCCCGCACCCCCGGGGTTACTGCACCATGCCCCCTCACGCCCCCCCCCCGGGGTTCATGCACCATGCCCCTTCACCCCCCCCACCCCCCGGGTCCCTGCGGCCCCCCACCCCCGCACCCCCTGCACCATGCCCCCTCACCCCCCCGCCCCCGCCGTCCCTGCACCATGCCCCCTCACCACCAGCACCCCCCAACACCCCGGGGTCCCTGCGCCATGGCCCCAACACCCCCAGCGTTTCTGTGCCACTGGGGATTCCCCCCCAATTGCCCTGGTGTCCCTGTGCTGCAGACACCCCTCCCCATTCCCCAGTGTCCCTGTGCTGAGGACCTCCCCTCCCCCTCCCTGTCCCCGCCCCCCGCCCCCCCCCGCCGCCCAAGTGTCCGTGCACCACGGGGACCCTCCCCCACAGCCCCCCGGTGCCGCAGACCCCCCTCCCCGTCCCCCCAGTGTCCCTGCACCGCGGGGGCCCTCCCCCAGTGTCCCTGTGCCACAGACCCCGCTCCCCCTCCCAGTCCCCCCAGTGTCCCTGCACCGCGGGGGCCCTCCCCCAGTGTCCCTGTGCCGCAGACCCCGCTCCTCCTCCCCCGGTGTCCCTGTGCCGCAGACCCCCCTCCCTGTCCCGGTCCCCCCAGTGTCCCTGCACCGCGGGGGCCTTTACCTGACAGAGCCTTGCCCTTGTACAACAAGCGCTGCTGAACCACGGGAATTTTCATCTTCTCGGCGATGATCATCTTCACTGCGGCAACCAGCTCATTCTCAGGGACCTGGAGAAACAGAGAGAGTCTGAACACAAAATCACTCACTGCTCACCTATCCCTGTAACCTCCTCCAGCCCCTGCACCCCCTCCCTATCCCTATAACCTCTCCAGCCCCTATACCCCCTCCCTATCCCTACAGATTTGTGCGCTCCTCCAATTCTGGCCTCTCGAGCATCCCCCGATTCCCATCGCTCCTCCACTGGGGGTGCTCCCTGACCATCCTTGTCCTGTGGAATATCTCTCAATCTTTTGGCTGGAGAGGGAGCAGCTCTGCTTTGTCTGTTGGAGGGTGTTATGCAAAAACAAAGTGTCGTGGTGGGCTATTACGCTCTGGGGGGCATCACTCAGCTGTGTAGCTGCTCCTGGAACGAATGTCGTGCTGACTCAGATGGGGAGGGCAGAAGTTGGGGGGGGGGGGGTTTAAGCTTTGTGTCAAGGTGTCCTGCAGGTGCAAGTTGTAGCTGTGGTGCTGAGCTATTAGACTATGGGGGGCTTCATTCAGCTGAGATGATGCTTCCCCGGATGAATATCTAACTCTGATAGTGAGGTGGGGAGTGGGGGAATTAAAGGGGAGGTTTCTCCGGGGGCGGGTGGGTGGTGGAGCGGTTTAAAGTGGTGGGGTGGGGAGATTAAAGTGGTGGTGGGGGGGGAGATTAAAGTGGTCGTGGGGGGGGGAGATTAAAGTGGTCGTGGGGGGGGGGAGATTAAAGTGGTCGTGGGGGGGGAGATTAAAGTGGTGGGGGGGGAGATTAAACTGGTGGGGGGGGAGATTAAAGTGGTGGGGGGGGAGATTAAAGGGGTGGGGGGGAGATTAAAGGGGTGGGGGGAGATTAAAGTGGTCGTGGGGGGGGAGATTAAAGTGGTCGTGGGGGGGGGAGATTAAAGTGGTGGGGGTGGGGGGGGATTAAAGGGGTGGGGGGGGATTAAAGGGGGGGGGCTTCTCCAGAGAGATTGAGATCAGAGGGTGTTTTTTGGGGTAAACACATTGTGGGGTTGTTGAGGATCTGGATCCAGTATCAGCCCCTCACTATCCGGGTTCCCCATTTCTCACTCCCTCCTATCAGTCCCCCTCACTATCCGCCCCCTCCTCCCTCAGTCCCTCACCCTCCTCTGCCTCTCCCTCACCTCCAGCCGGCACTCGGTCCCATGCAGCAGTTTGATGCTGAGCTGCATCTCGCCCCAAGCCTGAGGTAGGCCGCAGCTTAAAGGGACAGGCGCCCACCGCCTGGGTTAAAGGGACAGGCGCCCACCGCCTGCAAATGTTAAAAGAGCAGTCGTCATTGGAGATGCAGAGAAGCTAAAGGAGCAAGACCCAGGTGTGGGGATACAGCACCTGGAGGAGAGCCCCAGGTGGGAGAGGATTCCTTAAAGGCCCAGTCCCCAATGCCACGGAATTGGGAACCAGCAAACCAGAACACCAACTCTGAACGGAACCCAGAACCCAATCACATTCAGACAAATAATTACCAGGAACAGCCCAATACAGGAGAGAAGAGCTAGTGGAAAGTGAGAGGAATGCACACACGGGCTTGTGAAAGTCTCGATAACTTGCATTTAACCCAGAAAATAATTTCTATAAACTGTAAAACTATCAGACTTGTTTTAAAATACAACTCACTCCCAAGAGTATTGCTGTTAATAAAACTGACATGCACACACACTTCTGGTCAAGTTATTGACCATTATTAATCACGATTGACTATATTTACAATGGCCAAACCAGTGTCAACATGTCACAGGGTAATTCCACCTCCCACCACCCAAGGCACTGCAGTGCCATCAGCAGCCAGAAAGGACATGTCAGGATCCCCCAAAGCTCCTCAAAATCAAATACTCCATTGAAAATATGTTCACTGTTGTAATGTTAAGTCAGTAAAAAGTCTGACAACACCAGGTTTTAGTCCAACCTATTTATTTGATAATATACTCGCAAGCTTTCGAGGGGTTACCCTCTTCGTCAGGTGAATGGAGAGTTCTGGCCTCAGACAGAGCATATAAAGCACAGACAGTTTAGAGATTACTGATTAAAATGCGAATCCCCACACCCAACCTGCTGTTCAAGACCTGAAGTGGCTGATAATGTGAGTGGTAGGAGCACTGATCACAGTTTAAAGAGATGTGTATTGTCTCCAGACAGTACAGTAAGTGAGGTTTTGCAAACCCAGGCAAGTCACGGGGGTTACAGATAGTGCGACATGAACCCAAGATCCCTGTTGAGACCGTCCTCATGTGTGCGGAACTTGGACGGTCTCAACAGGGATCTTGGGTTCATGTCGCACTATCTGTAACCCCCGTGACTTGCCTGGGTTTGCAAAACCTCACTTACTGTACTGTCTGGAGACAATACACATCTCTTTAAACTGTGATCAGTGCTCCTACCACTCACATTATCAGCCACTTCAGGTCTTGAACAGCAGGTTGGGTGTGGGGATTCGCATTTTAATCAGTAATCTCTAAACTGTCTGTGCTTTATATGCTCTGTCTGAGGCCAGAACTCTCCATTCACCTGACGAAGAGGGTAACCCCTCGAAAGCTTGCGAGTATATTATCAAATAAATAGGTTGGACTAAACCTGGTGTTGTCAGACTTTTTACTGTGTTTACGCCAGTCCAACGCCGGCATACCCACGTAATGTTAAGTGGCAGATTTGCTCACAGCAAGATGCCCAGATGTGCAGAATGAGGCCATTGGGCCCATCAAGTCTGCACCGACTTTCCAACAAAGCATCTTTACCCAGGGGCACCTCCTCTGCCCTATCCTCATAACCCCATGCATTTACCATGGCCAATCCACCTAACGTACGCATCTTTGGACATCAAAGGACAGTTTATCCACAGAATCCCTACAATGCAGAAAGAGGCCATTTGAAAATTATATCACCCTCTTCATAGAATCCTTACAGTGCGGGAGGCCATTCAGCCCATCGAGCCTGCACTGACAACAATCCCACGCAGACCATATTCCTGTAACCCCATGTATTTACCCTAGCTAATCCCCCTGACACTAAGGGACAATTTAGCATGGCCAATCCACCTAACCTGCACATCTTTGGACAGTGGGAGGACCCGGAGGAAACCCAGGCAGACACGGGGAGAATGTGCAGACTCCACACAGACAGTGACCCGAGGGTGGAATTGAACCAGGGTCCCTGGCACTGAGAGGGAGCAGTGCTTACCACTGTGTCGCTCTATCAGTGACCGTTCCTTGAGGTTAAAGGCCAGGACTTTGTCCTCATTAAGCAGGGGACAGCAAAGTCACTCATTCATTTGGGTATCACTGCTGTGAATCCATCCATCTGGAACCTCCTGGCTACATCAGGTTCAGGAATAGGATCCAAGATCAGGAAGATCCCAGTTTGATTTACCTTCCATGACTCTGAATCACTGACCATTCCCCTTTAAGAATGGGTGGGACCGAAAAGTCAGACCCTCCAGTTGATTGGCTGAAACCTGGTCCCGGGTGGCAATCACGATTGGTAAATGCACCTGTCAATCAGTTATAGTACCACACCTGATTGGTCTAGGCGGCTGTCAATCCAAAGCTGCGCTTCCGGATTGTTTCAGGGCCAGAGTGTGGCACTGTTGAAGAGTACTGTCTGATTGGATTAGGCAGCTGTCGATCAGCACCTTCCTGATGTCGATTGGACAATCGGTCCTTTCCGGCCGGCCATTGGATTGGCTGAGGGGCAGAGAGGCGGTCGGCTGTGATTGGCGAAGAAGGATCGGATCGCTGATTGGTGGAGAGGCGGTTGGCTGTGATTGGCGTGAGGGGCCAGGATAGGGCCACTGATTGGCGGAGAATCGGTTGTGATGATTGGCTGAGAGACTCGGCGGCTGCTAATTGGCGGGGAGGCGCGGGGGGCGGTGCGGTTGAGGCCTGCGGCCTGGGGACAGTCAGTGTGAAACTGCGGCTCCGGGAGTGGGAAGCGGCACCATGAATATCCGCAACGCCCGGGTGAGTGAGGGAGCGGGGCTGTAGACACAGCTTTGGGGGTGGGGGGTGGGGGGTGGAGTGGATGTGTCAATGGGCGGATAAAGAATTCTATGAAAGCGGCTCCCCGGTTCAGAGTCTCTGAGAGACGCCTTCCCCTCCCCCACCCTCCTCACGCTGCACAAAATGGCGGACAACAGGCCCCGCCCAATTCCGGGGCCGCGCCCCCAACGAAGGCCCCGCCTCGAGTCCGGACCGATTGTCCATGCCCCGCCCCTAGTCCAGGCTTTATTATTTATATCCCGCCCCCAACCAGTGAAGGTGTCACCCAGTAAGCCCCGCCCCCAACCAGGGCACGCCCCATTCCCAGGCCCCGCCCAGCCCAGCCCACCTGTCATTCACCAAGTCCCGCCCCCAAATCAAGCCACGTGTCATTCACCATGCTACACCTTCACTGGCCCTGCCCTCAACCCAGACCACGCCCCATTCCCATGACAACTACGCCCAGAACCCAAGCCTGTGCTCCTCCCCAGACCACACCCCTTCCTCAGGCTCCGCCCCACTTCTGAGTGGAGCCCCCCCCCCCCCCCCCCCCCATCTATAGTGATAGTCTGGAGTCCTGATTTTGAGGGGGAGGCAGGCAGGCATGAAGGAAGATCGATCCCAGTCTCTGCTGCACCCTCTGGACCAGAGGTGCGAGGAATCAGGATTCCCCCTGTGACGGCACGGTGACCCAGTGGTTAGCACTGCTGCTTCACAGTGCCCGGGATCCAGTTTGATTCCTGGTTTGGGTCTCTGTCTATGTGGAGTCTGTACGTTCTCCCCATTTCTGCATTGGTTTCCTACAACAGTCTGAAAGACATGCTGGTTAGGGTGTATTGGCCGTGCTACATTCTCCCTCAGTGTACCCGAACAGGCAGGAGTGTGGCGACTGGGGGATTTCCACAGTAACTTCATTGCAGTGTTAATGTCAGCCTGCTTGTGATACTAATAAATAAACTTTGGGTGGCCTATCACTCTTTTCTATCATCATTCTAAACTTTACCATACAGTGATCACTATTTCCTAAATACACCCGCACTGAAACTTGATCTACTTGGCCCATCTCATTCCCAACATCCTTTCTTGTTGGACTGGACCTTCGTTGCTGTAGTAAATTCTCCCCAGCCCAATCTCGGCAGCAGGCCCCTTGAAGCAGCAGATGTCATCTGGTGTTCCTGATCAAGCTCAAACTGTCTTTAATCCCCCCTCATCCTGGGATGGTAGCACTGTCTTACGAAGAGAGATTATGGCAAACTGGGGCCTGTCTCCCCTTACGGTTTTGAAGAGTAAGAGATGATCTGATTGAATCCATCAAAACACTTGTGCAGAAGAGCACAGAAAATATTGACTGGGGTGCTACCAGGACTTGATGGATTGAGTTATAAGGAGAGGGTGGATAGACTAGGACTTTTTTCCTCTGGAGCGTAGGAGGCTGAGGGCTGATCTTATAGAAGTCTATAAAACAATAAGGGGCACAGATCAGCTAGATAGTCAATATCTTTTGCCAAAGGGAGGGGAGTCTAAAACTAAAGGGCATAGGTTTAAGGTGAAAGGGAAGAGATACAAAAGGGCCCAGAGGGGTGTTTTTTTCACGCAGAAGGTGGTGAGTGTCTGGAACAAACTGCCAGAGGTAGTAGTAGAGGCGGGTGCAATGTTGTCTTTTAAAAAGCATTTAGACAGTTACGTGGGTGCGACGGGTGTAGAGGGATCTGGGCCAAATGTGTGCAATTGGGACAGGCTTAGTGGTTTAAAAAAGGGGGCAGCATGGACAATTTGGGCCGAAGAGCCTGTTTCCATGCTGTAAACCTCTATTACTTTATGAGTTAAAAAGATAGCGAGGGTGGAAGAGGGAAAGTGATTCCTTGAATTTGTGAAGTCTAGAATCAGGGGAAGCAGTTTCAAAATAAGGAGGATTTTGATTTGATTTCATTTTGGTCCTTGTATTGGGATACAGTGAGAAGTGTTGTTTCCTGGCTGCTATACAGATAAAGCATACCATTCATAGGGAAGGAAATGAGAGAGTGCAGAATGTAATATTACAGTCATAGCTAAGGTATAGAGAACAGCTTAATGCAAGGTACGTCTATTTAATGACGGCGGCAGGGAAGAAGCTGTTCTTGAGTCGGTCGGTACGTGACCTCAGACTTTTGTATCTTTTCCCCGACGGAAGAAGGTGGAAGAGAGAATGTCCAGGGTGTGTGGGGTCCTTAATTATACTGGCTGCTTTTCCCGAGGCAGTGGGAAGTGTAGACAGAGTCAATAGATGGGAGGCTGGTTTGAGTGATGGATTGGGCTACATTCACAACCTTCTGTAGGTTCTTGCGGTCTTCTGTGAACGTTAAGGGATGTTGGGAATGAGATGAGTCAAATAGATCAAGTTTCAGTGTGGGAGCATTTAGGAAATAGTGATCATTATATGGTAATGTTGAGAATGATGATACAAAAGAGGGCATAATGTGGAGTTAAAGGCCACAGAAGTGTCTGATCATGAACTGGCGGAGCAGGCTGGATGGGCTGAATGGCCTCCTCCTCCTGTTCACTGTTTGGCTGGGGAGTGAGGGGACAGGGTAATATCAGTGTGTGACTATTCCCCTCCTCTGTTTTCAGCCTGAGGACCTGATGAACATGCAGCACTGCAACCTGCTGTGTCTGCCAGAAAATTACCAGATGAAGTATTACTTCTACCATGGCTTATCGTGGCCCCAGGTATGATCTGCCCGACAGCGCGGCGCTCCCTCGGCACCGACCCTCCGGCGGCGCGGCGCTCCCTCGGCACCGACCCTCCGGCGGCGCGGCGCTCCCTCGGCACCGACCCTCCGGCAGCGCGGCGCTCCCTCGGCACCGACCCTCCGGCGGCGCGGCGCTCCCTCGGCACCGACCCTCCGGCGGCGCGGCGCTCCCTCGGCACCGACGACTGGCAACTGTTCAGTCATGTTCTTCACTAACTGGCTTTCTCCTTCCCTCCAGCTTTCTTACATTGCAGAGGATGAGAACGGAAAGATTGTGGGTTACGTTCTGGCTAAGATGTAAGTAAGAGACAAAGTTGTGTTTGCTCATTCAGCTGTACAGAATGTTAGGCAGACATACAGCGCAGAAACAGGCCATTTGGCCCCTCGGTTCCGCCTTGGTATTCCTGCCCTACAACAGACTTCTCACACCTCTCGCTCCATTTCCCCCATTCTCCCACATCTTTCTACTCCTTTCACCCTCGTGTTTATTTAGCTTCCCCTTTTGAACTCGTCAACACTATTCTCCCCCCACCCCGGGAGCGAGTCCCACATTCTACCCCCCTCCCCCTGTGGGAGCAAGTCCCACACTCTCCCCCACTCCCCACATCCCCTGTGGGATGCAGACCAAGTAGGGGCAGAGGATTTTTAGCTTAGTTGGGGCAGCATGATCAGTGCAGGCTTGGAGGGCTGAAGGGCCTGTTCCTGTGTTGTAGTTTTCTTTGTATCCATCCCGAGCCAGTCATTGAGCCACCGTGTCATTCGCTGTTTGTGAAAGTCCCTCGGAGGGATTGACTCTGTTTTCACTCTAAGTCTGAGGGTTTACTTTTCTCTCTCTCTCAGGGAAGAGGATCCTGACGATGTTCCTCATGGACACATCACCTCCCTGGTAAGGAGCGGGTTAGAGGGCAAGACTGTGCCTGGCACGGATGCCAGATGGTGGGATGGAGACCGGAGTAGGGGAGGACAGAAACTGGGACTGGGAGAGGGAGTGGAGGGAGAAGAGGGACAGGGAGAGGAGGTCCGGAGACTGGGTGAAGTGGGGGAAGGGGAAACCTGTGAGAGGAGAAACGGAGACTGGGAGGCATGGGGAGGGGAGAGGGGGTGCAGAGACTTCCGGGGAGGGTGGGGGTGCGGCATAGACCAGGGTGGGGAGGGAACCACAGGGGTGGGATTGGGAGACTGATTCCAGATACGGAGCTCTGGGTGAACGGGATGGAGAGAGGGAGAATGGTAATAAGGGACGGGCTGAGGAATCGAGGTGGGTGAAGGGATGCACTCTTCACTGATCTCCCTCCCTAACCCTGACTCCACCTCACATGATCGGATGTGAGTTATACTCTTCTTCCTGCAGGCTGTGAAAAGGTCACACCGGCGGCTAGGATTGGCCCAGAAGCTGATGGACCAGGCGTCCAGAGCCATGATCGAGAATTTCAATGCCCGATACGTTTCCTTACACGTTCGCAAAAGGTAATCTCGCCATCCTCTTCCAGGGCGCCCCCCGTTCTGGACTCGGGCCCAGGGCGCGTTGCGGGGTTCAGTGTGTATGTGTGAGTCTGTGGGGAGTGTGTTGCGGGGTTCAGTGTGAGTCTGTGGGGAGTGTGTTGCAGGGTTCAGTGTGAGTCTGTGGGGAGTGTGTTGCGGGGTTCAGTGTGTGTGTGAGTCTGTGGGGGGCGTGTTGCGGGGTTCAGTGTGTGTGTGAGTCTGTGGGGAGTGTGTTGCGGGGTTCAGTGTGAGTCTGTGGGGAGTGTGTTGCAGGGTTCAGTGTGAGTCTGTGGGGAGTGTGTTGCGGGGTTCAGTGTGTGTGTGAGTCTGTGGGGGGCGTGTTGCGGGGTTCAGTGTGTGTGTGAGTCTGTGGGGAGTGTGTTGCGGGGTTCAGTGTGAGTCTGTGGGGAGTGTGTTGCGGGGTTCAGTGTGAGTCTGTGGGGGGGCGTGTTGCAGGGTTCAGTGTGAGTCTGTGGGGAGTGTGTTGCGGGGTTCAGTGTGAGTCTGTGGGGAGTGTGTTGCGGGGTTCAGTGTGAGTCTGTGGGGAGTGTGTTGCGCGGTTCAGTGTGAGTCTGTGGGGAGTGTGTTGCAGGGTTCAGTGTGTGTGTGTGTGAGTCTGTGGGGAGTGTGTTGCAGGGTTCAGTGTGTGTGTGAGTCTGGGGAGTGTGTTGTGGGGTTCAGTGTGAGTCTGTGGGGAGTGTGTTGTGGGGTTCAGTGTGAGTCTGTGGGGGGCGTGTTGCGGGGTTCAGTGTGAGTCTGTGGGGAGTGTGTTGCGGGGTTCAGTGTGAGTCTGTGGGGGGGCGTGTTGCGGGGTTCAGTGTGAGTCTGTGGGGAGTGTGTTGCGGGGTTCAGTGTGAGTCTGTGGGGAGTGTGTTGCGGGGTTCAGTGTGAGTCTGTGGGGGGGCGTGTTGCAGGGTTCAGTGTGAGTCTGTGGGGAGTGTGTTGCGGGGTTCAGTGTGAGTCTGTGGGGAGTGTGTTGCGCGGTTCAGTGTGAGTCTGTGGGGAGTGTGTTGCGCGGTTCAGTGTGAGTCTGGGGAGTGTGTTGCGCGGTTCAGTGTGAGTCTGTGGGGAGCGTGTTGCGCGGTTCAGTGTGAGTCTGTGGGGAGCGTGTTGCGGGGTTCAGTGTGAGTCTGTGGGGAGTATGTTGCAGGGTTCAGTGTGTGTGTGTGAGTCTGTGGGGAGCGTGTTGCGGGGTTCAGTGTGAGTCTGTGGGGGGGCGTGTTGCAGGGTTCAGTGTGAGTCTGTGGGGAGTGTGTTGCGGGGTTCAGTGTGAGTCTGTGGGGAGTGTGTTGCGCGGTTCAGTGTGAGTCTGTGGGGAGTGTGTTGCGCGGTTCAGTGTGAGTCTGTGGGGAGTGTGTTGCGGGGTTCAGTGTGAGTCTGTGGGGGGGCGTGTTGCAGGGTTCAGTGTGAGTCTGTGGGGAGTGTGTTGCGGGGTTCAGTGTGAGTCTGTGGGGAGTGTGTTGCGCGGTTCAGTGTGAGTCTGTGGGGAGTGTGTTGCGCGGTTCAGTGTGAGTCTGGGGAGTGTGTTGCGCGGTTCAGTGTGAGTCTGTGGGGAGCGTGTTGCGCGGTTCAGTGTGAGTCTGTGGGGAGCGTGTTGCGCGGTTCAGTGTGAGTCTGTGGGGAGTGTGTTGCGGGGTTCAGTGTGAGTCTGTGGGGAGTGTGTTGTGGGGTTCAGTGTGAGTCTGTGGGGAGTGTGTTGTGAGGTTCAGTGTGAGTCTGTGGGGAGTGTGTTGTGGGGTTCAGTGTGTGTGTGAGTCTGTGGGGAGTGTGTTGTGGGGTTCAGTGTGTGTGTGAGTCTGTGGGGAGTGTGTTGTGGGGTTCAGTGTGTGTGTGAGTCTGTGGGGAGTGTGTTGTGGGGTTCAGTGTGTGTGTGAGTCTGTGGGGAGTGTGTTGCGGGGTTCAGTGTGAGTCTGTGGGGAGTGTGTTGCGGGGTTCTGTGTGAGTCTGTGGGGAGTGTGTTGCGCGGTTCAGTGTGAGTCTGTGGGGAGTGTGTTGCGCGGTTCAGTGTGTGTGTGTGAGTCTGTGGGGGGCGTGTTGCGGGGTTCAGTGTGAGTCTGTGGGGAGTGTGTTGCGGGGTTCAGTGTGAGTCTGTGGGGAGTGTGTTGCGGGGTTCAGTGTGTGTGTGTGAGTCTGTGGGGAGTGTGTTGCGGGGTTCAGTGTGAGTCTGTGGGGGGCGTGTTGCGGGGTTCAGTGTGAGTCTGTGGGGAGTGTGTTGCGGGGTTCAGTGTGAGTCTGTGGGGGGCGTGTTGCGGGGTTCAGTGTGAGTCTGGGGAGCGTGTTGCGGGGTTCAGTGTGTGTGTGAGTCTGTGGGGGGCGTGTTGCGGAGTTCAGTGTGAGTCTGTGGGGGGCGTGTTGCGGGGTTCAGTGTGAGTCTGTGGGGAGTGTGTTGCGGGGTTCAGTGTCTGTGGGGAGTGTGTTGCGGGGTTCAGTGTGAGTCTGTGGGGAGTGTGTTGCGGGGTTCAGTGTCTGTGGGGAGTGTGTTGCGGGGTTCAGTGTGTGTGTGAGTCTGTGGGGGGCGTGTTGCGGAGTTCAGTGTGAGTCTGTGGGGAGTGTGTTGCGGAGTTCAGTGTGAGTCTGTGGGGAGTGTGTTGCGGGGTTCAGTGTGAGTCTGGGGAGCGTGTTGCGGGGTTCAGTGTGTGTGTGAGTCTGTGGGGGGCGTGTTGCGGAGTTCAGTGTGAGTCTGTGGGGGGCGTGTTGCGGGGTTCAGTGTGAGTCTGTGGGGAGTGTGTTGCGGGGTTCAGTGTGTGTGTGAGTCTGTGGGGAGTGTGTTGCGGGGTTCAGTGTGAGTCTGTGGGGAGTGTGTTGCGGGGTTCAGTGTGTGTGTGAGTCTGTGGGGAGTGTGTTGCGGGGTTCAGTGTGAGTCTGTGGGGAGCGTGTTGCGGGGTTCAGTGTGTGTGTGAGTCTGTGGGGGGCGTGTTGCGGAGTTCAGTGTGAGTCTGTGGGGGGCGTGTTGCGGGGTTCAGTGTCTGTGGGGAGTGTGTTGCGGGGTTCAGTGTGTGTGTGAGTCTGTGGGGGGCGTGTTGCGGAGTTCAGTGTGAGTCTGTGGGGAGTGTGTTGCGGGATTCAGTGTGAGTGTGTGGGGGGTGTGTTGCGGGGTTCAGTGTGTGTGTGTGAGTCTGTGGGGAGTGTGTTGCGGGGTTCAGTGTGAGTCTGTGGGGGGCGTGTTGCGGGGTTCAGTGTCTGTGGGGAGTGTGTTGCGGGGTTCAGTGTGTGTGTGAGTCTGTGGGGAGTGTGTTGCGGGATTCAGTGTGAGTGTGTGGGGGGCGTGTTGCGGGGTTCAGTGTGTGTGTGTGGGGAGTGTGTTGCGGGGTTCAGTGTGAGTCTGTGGGGAGTGTGTTGTGGTGTTCAGTGTGAGTCTGTGGGGGGTGTGTTGCGGGGTTCAGTGTGTGTGTGAGTCTGTGGGGAGTGTGTTGCGGGATTCAGTGTGAGTGTGTGGGGAGTGTGTTGCGGGGTTCAGTGTGTGTGTGAGTCTGTGGGGAGTGTGTTGCGGGATTCAGTGTGAGTGTGTGGGGGGTGTGTTGCGGGGTTCAGTGTGTGTGTGTGAGTCTGTGGGGAGTGTGTTGCGGGGTTCAGTGTGAGTCTGTGGGGGGCGTGTTGCGGGGTTCAATGTGTGTGTGAGATTGTGGGGAGTGTGTTGCAGAGATGGAATGTTAATCCTTGTTCAGTAGATGATGCTCGAATATTAGTTTGTGATTTTCTTTTTTTCCTGTTACAGCAATCGAGCAGCTTTACATCTATACTCGAACACGCTAAACTTCCAGTAAGTGCGGTCTAGACCTGAACTCATCCTCAAATTTCCCTTTCCCCCCTCCTTGCTGCTGCTGAACTCTGCCTTACGCCCCTCTGCGGTCCCTGTGCTTCTCCCGAGCTTGTTCCCCGATTCCCAGGACTCCACCGTTGGTGGTGCTGCCTTCAGTTGCCTGGGTGGGAGGTGGGACAGGGCTGTGAGCTCTGGTGTTCCCTCCCTGAACCCTTCTGCCTCACCACATCATTTTCTGTCTTAAGATATCCTAAACTGAAAGCTTGATATCCTATATTTACCAGTTCCAGATTCCCATTCCCATTTGTGAGAGGAAGTGCTTCCTGACATTCCCCTCCCAACGCCCCCCCGCTCCCCCCACTGTCCTGGCTTGAGACAATATACATCTCTTTAACCTGTGATTGTCCCTGTCTCCACGCACATTGTCTGTATGTGTAAAGATTTGATTCCCTGTAAAGACTTGCATTCCAGCCATTATCTTGCAATTGAGTGTTCATATCTGCCGTGTTTGTGAACCCAACTGTCGGCTCAGCCGATGAAGGAACAGCGTTCCAAAACCTCATGATACCAAATAAACCTGTTGGACTTCAACCTGGTGTTGTGAAACTTCCTACTGTCCCCATCCCAGTCCAATGCTGGCATTTCCACATCATGGCTAATGAGAATGAGAAACTTAAGAGAATTTAGTATCAATGAAGAAATATCCCAGGAGAAATTACTGGGGCTAAAAGATGAGAAGTCCCCTGCACATGATGCTTCCATTCAAAGGTTTTAAAAATGGTGGCGAAAGATATAGTGAATGCATTGGTTTTGGTCTTCCAGGATTCCCTAAATCCTGGAGTGGCTCCCAGGAATTGGAAAGTAGTCAATGCAATCCCAACATTTGAGAAAAGGAGCAGAAATAGACCACTCAGTCCTTTAAAACTGGAGCTGAAGGTATTGTCTGACTCAGTGGCACGATGGCCAGCATTACTGTCTCAAAGCCCCAGGGATCCGGGTTCGATCCCAGCCTTGGGACATTGTCTGTGCAGATTCTGCACGTTCTCCTTGTGTCTGTGTGGGCTTCCTCGGTGCTCGGTGGGTTTTTTCCCACAGTCTGAAAGACGCACTGGGTTAGATGCATCGGCCGTGCTAAATTCTCCCTCAGTCTGCCCGAACAGGCATGGTGACGGGGGGAGTTTCACAGTCACTTCATTGTGGTGTTAATATAAGCCTACTTGTGACACCGATAAATAAACTGTCAATCCTTTCCCCCCCCCATGCAGGATCAGTGAGGTGGAGCCCAAGTATTACGCTGATGGCGAGGATGCATATGCTATGAAGAGGGATCTGACTCTAATGGCTGATGAGGTTTGTTTGTCTCTTGTTGTTTGGGAATAATTTTCCAGAGAAGCCTGGCCAGTGGAGATTCAGTTGACGTAGAGAAGGTGTTTCCGCTTGTATGGGTCTGGAAGGTGGCGGGAGAGAGACCAGAACTGGGTCTTCCGGTATGTGCAAGACTGAGACAGACAGATTTTTAATCAGTGAGGGAATGGAGGATTACAGGGATAAGACGGGAAAGTGGGAGCTGTGGATTATTTCATCACGATGTGGGTATGCCGGCGTTGGACTGGCGTAAACACAGTAAAAAGTCTGACAACACCAGGTTTTAGTCCAACCGATTTATTTGATAATAGACTCACAAGCTTTCGGGGTTAGTCCCTTCGTCAGGTGAATGGAGAGTTCTGGCCTCAGACAGAGCATATAAAGCACAGACAGTTTAGAGATTACTGATTAGAATGCGAATCCTTACATCTAACCTGCTGTTCAAGACCTGAAGTGGCTGACAATGTGAGTGGAAGGAGCACTGATCACAGGTTAAAGAGATGTGTATTGTCTCCAGACAGCACAGTAAGTGAGGTTTTGCAAACCCAGGCAAGTCACGGGGGTTACAGATAGTGCAACATGAACCCAAGATCCCTGTTGAGACCGTCCTCATGTGTGCGGAACTTGGCTATCAGTCTCTGTTCAGCGACTCTGCGCTGTCGTGTGTCGTGAAGGCCGCCTTGGAGAACGTTTACCCGAAGGTCAGAGGCTGAATGCCCGTGCCCACTGCTTCATCACATCAGTCATTGAATGTTGGAGCAGACTCGATGGGCCAAATGGCCTCCCTCAGCTCCAATGCCTTATTTAAAGCTTATTTATTAGGGGAGTTCTGAGGGTTGAGGGGGTTTAAAAGTTTAAAAAAGTTTTTAGGAAGTTTATTACTGTCACAAGTAGGCTGACATTTACACTGCATTGAAGTTACTGTGAAAATCCCCTAGTCGCCCACACTCCGACGCCTGTTCGTGTACGGGAGGGAGAATTTAGCACGGCCAGTGCACCCTAACCAGCACGTCTTTCGGACTGTGGGAGGAAACCCACACAGACACGGGGAGAACATGCAAACTCCACACAGACAGTGACCCAAGCCGGGAATCGAACCTGGGTCCCTGGTGCTGTGAGGCAGCGGTGCTAACCACTGCCACTGTGCCACCCTCATTCTGAGGGGGTGAGGTTAGGTTGTGGAGGGGTTGGGAGTTGGAGAGGGTGTGGGAGGGTGCAGTGGTTCTGGGTGTGTGGGTAGTTTGGGGAGGGTGGGGGGGGTAGTTTGGGAAATTGTTGGCGTTGTGGAGGGGTGTGATGTTTGGGAAAGAGTAGGGTTAGTTTGTGGAGGGGTTTGGGGGCTGCTGTCTGTTGGTAGTTTGGGGAGGTTGGGAGAATAGGGGGTTGAGTTCTGGAGGAGTGTGGTGTTTGGAAAAGGGCTCAGTGTTAGTTTGTGGAGGGGTGGGGGGGGCGAGGGAGCTGCTGCGTATGTTGGGTTAGTTTGTGGAGGTGTTGGGATTTGGGGAGGGTGGGGGTGGTGGGAGGGCTGCTGTGGGGGTTTCTGGGGGTGGGGTGGTTGCTGGGGGGGTTTCTGGGGGGTGGGGTGGTTGCTGGGGGGGTTTCTGGGGGGTGGGGGGGCTGTTGGAGGGGTTTCGGGGTGGGAGGGCTGCTGCAGGGGTTTCTGGGGGTGGGGATGTTTCTGGGGGAGAGTGGGGTGGGGGAGCTGTTGGGGGGGTTTCTGAGGGTGGGGGGGAACTGCTGGGGGGGTTGGTTTCTGAGGGTGGGGGGCGACAGCTGGGGGGGGTGGTTTCTGAGGGTGGGGGGGGACAGCTGGGGGGGCTGGTTTCTGAGGGTGGGGGGGGACAGCTGGGGGGGGTGGTTTCTGAGGGTGGGGGGGGACAGCTGGGGGGGGTGGTTTCTGAGGGTGGGGGGGGACAGCTGGGGGGGGTGGTTTCTGAGGGTGGGGGGGGACAGCTGGGGGGGGTGGTTTCTGAGGGTGGGGGGGGACAGCTGGGGGGGGTGGTTTCTGAGGGTGGGGGGGGACAGCTGGGGGGGGTGGTTTCTGAGGGTGGGGAGTTGCTGCGGAGGTTTCTGGGAGCAGGGGGGCTGCTGCGGGGGGAAGGGGGGTTTCAGAGGTTGGGGGTTTACTGCGGGGATTTGGAGGGTGGGGGGTTGCTGCGGGGGTATCTGGGAGGAGGGGTTTTTGGAGGGTGGGGGGGTTGCTTTGGGGGGTTTCTGGGGGGAGGGGGGGTTTCGGAGGGTGGGGTGGGTGAGGGGGCTGCAGTGTACGTGGCCTCTGTCACTCCGGGGATCTGGGGGGATCCACTTCATTGCTATTGGCTTTTTCTCCAGTTCAGGAAACAAGCGGACACAAGGGAGCGTCTGAAACCACTGGTACTGGCCTCCCTGGACCACCGGGCCCACCACCGGTCTAACCATCTCTCCGAGTGCTGCCGGGATGACAAGTGCGCGGCGGGCGTGCTGAGCAGGGGCCGCGAGGGGGCTGAGGACAGCGGCGACAGCAAGGACGTCAGTGAGGTCAGCGAGGCCACTGAGAGCACGGACATCAAGGACAGCTCAGAGGCATCGGACTCAGCCTCGTAACGGCACAGGGAGATCCCGTGGAACAGGGACAGCCCCCCCACACCATGCCATACGGCCTGTCACAGCACTGACTTCGCCCTGAACATCCCCCCCCCCCCCCACTTCCAGCCCCCAGACCAGACGGACTCGCTCTTTCCTTTCCCCCCTGCCCCCTCTCCCCTTTCCCCCCCTGCCCCCTCTCCCCTTCACACCCACTGACTGTCCATCACCCTTTCCCTATTGTCCAGTCCTGGAATTCTGCCTCCCAGACCTTACATCCATCGGCATTTGCAGGATGGGCCCCCCACCTTTGACATCCAGACCCCTCTTGATAACAAGGGATTGCGTGCGGTCAGTGGTGATGCATCACTTTCAGTGCCGAGGTGTCCCAGGCTCAGCCCGCCTTGGCACCCCCTTGCCCCTCACTCCCGCTGCTGATCGGTGCCATTCCGGACCACTCTCCTTCCCCTGGTCCTGCGTTACAGCGGCCAGCACAGCCAGAGGGATCCCGCCATTCCCGGGATCTCGGAGTTTGTGGCCAGAAGTTTGATGACTTGAACCTGATTTGGTTTTACCGCGTTGCCCTCTTTTCCACCCCCCCCCCCCGCCCAATCCCCTGCTTGGACCCCCAGCCCTTCTCCCAGGAGCAGCAGTGAGATCAGAAATGTTCTTGAAACCGCCCCCCCCACCCCGTCCCTCAGTCTCCAGGTTCCTGATGCTCGGAGAAGCGAGGCCTGGGATTCACACAGGGACATGTTGTGAACTCTGAATAAACAGCATTGGAAAAGGGAGGAGCTCCGCATGTGTGTCTTGCGCCTGTGTTATTGGAAACGAGAGGTTCGTGCCACTTTCTGCCAACGGAGATTGTGGTAGCGAGCTGGAGCGCGATACACGGTGGCTGAGCACGCGATTGACAGCTTCGAGCGGTGGTTGAACGCAAGACCAAGCTCGCATTCTGTAACAGTTGAACGCGAGTCCAGGCTCGCGTTCTGTGGCAGTTGAACATGAGTCTGGGCTCGCGTTCTGTGGCGGTTGATCATGAGTCCACGTTTCGACTGGTTAGGTGGGCCTGGATAAGATGTAGGTACAGTCTTGTGGGCTGAATGGCCTCCTACACTGTAGGAATTCTATGATTCTAAGTTGCTAAGGTGGACAGATATCCAATTACAGAGGAATGTAATGCAAAGCTAGCATGTGGTCTAAATATATGTTAAAGACTGGAGCAGAAACTCCAAGGTGCTTTATGAAGTTAGCTTAGATCCCCAACTTTTGCATTTGATTTTGGCATTAGGGTGATCATAATGTGTTTCACTCCAAGTATGATCCCAGTGACCCACTAGGAAGCTTTTACTAAAACAAAGTCTATTTAAGAACACAGTTGGAATTAACGAAAGAATTAGCGTAACATTTACCAATTAAAATACTTAAACATGACAAAGTACGAATCTTAACAGCTAGTTATCTCTGTTGTTCCAATTCAGTGTGTTCCCCGCAAATATGAATCCCGTCTTTGGAACCAGTGAGCACAGATGCTTGTGGGGGTACTAGATGTCCAGCCTTTTGGCACTTCTGGACAGAGATCCAGGCAGTGGATTTCAGGCAAGGATTTATCCTTAACAGCAAAAAAGAAGGGCTGGCCATCATCTACGAAATTAAACAATTCACCATGTGGGCGTCACTCTGTGGTCATCACCAATCACAAGCCGCTATTATGGTTATTTTTGCAAGGACAGGCCTATTCCCCCTAACACATCGGCCAGAGCACAGCTTTACTTTCAGCAGCACAAAGTTCCAACACAGACCAGGTACTAAAATACAGAACGCAGATGGTCTGAGTCACCTGGAATAGTTTAGGTTAGAGGATCATTAGATTAGTTGCACTGGTTGGCGCAACATCGAGGGCTGAAGGGCCTGTACTGCGCTGTAATGTTCTATGTTCTACCTTTTACTGCCTCAAACCATATCACCGCTCTCCGTACCACAGGCAATAGTGTTAATCTTCAACCTCTCGGATACGCTGCTGGGATCAGACTCCAGAGAGAGATTCCAGCATAAAGTGTGTGGGCCTCAGTTCATGGCACCTTGACAACTTGGACCAACTCAAACTGTTCCAGATCCGCAAGAGGCAAAAACCTCACCCACCAACCCAGATAATCCCAGATCCCCCTCATCCACCCACCCAGATAATCCCGGATCCCCCTCACCCACATAATCCCACTCACCCAGATAACCCCAGATCCCCCTCACCCACCTATCCAGATAATCCCGGATCCTCTCACTCACCCACCCGGATAATCCCGGATCCCCCTCACCCACATAATCCCGCCCACCCAGATAATCCCGGATCCCCTCACTCACCCACCCAGATAACCCCGGATCCACCTCACCCACATAATCCCACCCACCCAATCCCCTCACCCACCCAGATAATCCCGGATCCCCCTCACCCATCCACCTGGATAATCCCAGATCCCACTCACCCACCCACCCGGATAATCCCGGATCCCCCTCACCCATCCACCCGGATAATCCCAGATCCCACTCACCCACCCACCCGGATAATCCCAGATCCCACTCACCCACCCACCCGGATAATCCCGGATCCCACTCACCCACCCACCCGGATAATCCCAGATCCCACTCACCCACCCACCCGGATAATCCCGGATCCCACTCACCCACCCACCCGGATAATCCCGAATCCCCCTCACTCACATTATTGGTTATTGATCTACTGATTGATATATGGATCTGTTTATTGAATTAATGATCAGTTAACTGAATTGTAGATCAATTGGTTGATTTACCGATCAGTTAATTTTTTTTATATTAATCAGTTAATCGATTTATTGATCAGTTGATTGATTTGTTGATTGGCTAATCAATTGATTTATTGATCAGTTGATTGATTTATTGATTGGCTAATCAGTTGATTTGTAGATCGATTTATTGATTAATTTATCGATAAGTGATCTACGAATGGAAAATTCTGGAAATCTGTGCAGCAGCTTGCTGATTGGCTGAAAGCGCACCACCCCGCCCGGGAGGCCTTGGAAGCTGATTGGACCGAAGAAATGTCAGTCAAAAAGGCGGATGGGCGCCACTTCTGATTGGAGAATCTCGACGTCAATCATGGCCAGGACGTGGTTGATTGGCTGAGCGGGGGGGTGGGGGCGGGGCCAGGATGCGGCCTGTTTTGATTGTCCGCGTGGAGCCGGGGCGACGGCTCTGATTGGCTGCCGGTGGCGGCTGCTGATGGCGAATAACCAATTGTGATTGGTTGAGGGGGGACGGAATGCCGATTGGCTGCTGGTGTGAGAGATCGGGTGTTCATTGGTTGCGGCGGAGAGCCGGGCGTTGATTGGGTTTGAGATGGAGCGGGAGCTGATTGGCTTTGAGCGCGGGTACAGGGACTCTGATTGGCTACAACTGGGAGTGGACGTTGATTGGCTTCCGGTGAGCGGGGGAGCGGTCGCTGATTGGCTGCAGGTGATGAGGAGAGCGACAGTTGATTGGATGAGGGGGGAAGCGGATTCTGATTGGCTGTTGCTAAGTGGGAACCGGTTTTGATTGGTGGGCGGGTGTGAGTGGGAGTAATAATTGATTGGCTGAGAGTGGGAGCGTGCTCTGATTGGATATCAGTGAGTGGGAGCGGGCGGTGATTGGATGTCAGTGAGTGGGAACGGGCGGTGATTGGTTGCGGGGTGGAGTGGGCGGTCCCGGGCCGGTGCCGCTGTTGTGTGAGAGAGTGAGCGGCGGCCGAAGCGGGACCGGGCTGTGTGTCTGTGAGAGAGGGGCGATGGCGGAGCCGGGCTATCGGCCCGTGTCGCGCCGGGAGTCGCGGTCGCTGCCCGGTTACAAACACGCCTGTCATGTGCTGCTGTTCGCCGCGGAGCCGGGGAAGCTGTTCGGGAAAATACCCCTGCGATACGCGCTGCTGGTGGGTAAATACCCCCCACACAGGGGGGGCGGGTAACCCGGGAGGGGAGAGGAGTTGTGGGGGGGTAAATAACCCGGGAGGGGAGAGGAGTGGGGGGGGGGGGTAAATAACCC
>NW_027651125.1:0-2500 GCF_965287045.1 Carcharhinus amblyrhynchos
AAGGGGGCAGCGAGCGAGCTTGGAGAGAGTTAATGGAAAGAAACACAGAGGCAGATATTCCAGTAAAGCGCTGATATAAAAAGAGACAATCTCAGATTGGCAGCAAGAGCCCGTGAACTGTGTGACCCCGCACATGCCTTTCCGAAAATAAACCCCTTCCGAAACACAATCCCATACACACACACACTGACTCTCACTGGGGTACGGGTCCCACACACAGACACACTGACTCTCACTGGGGTACGGGTCCCACACACACACTGACTCTCACTGGGGTACGGGTCCCACACACACACTGACTCTCACTGGGGTACGGGTCCCACACACACTGACTCTCACTGGGGTACGGGTCCCACACACACACTGACTCTCACTGGGGTACGGGTCCCACACACACACTGACTCTCACTGGGGTATGGGTCCCACACACACACTGACTCTCACTGGGGTACGGGTCCCACACACACACTGACTCTCACTGGGGTACGGGTCCCACACACACTGACTCTCACTGGGGTACGGGTCCCACACACACACACTGACTCTCACTGGGGTACGGGTCCCACACACACACTGACTCTCACTGGGGTACGGGTCCCACACACACACTGACTCTCACTGGGGTACGGGTCCCACACACACTGACTCTCACTGGGGTACGGGTCCCACACACACACACTGACTCTCACTGGGGTACGGGTCCCACACACACACTGACTCTCACTGGGGTACGGGTCCCACACACACACTGACTCTCACTGGGGTACGGGTCCCACACACACACACTGACTCTCACTGGGGTACGGGTCCCACACACACACTGACTCTCACTGGGGTACGGGTCCCACACACACACTGACTCTCACTGGGGTACGGGTCCCACACACACACTGACTCTCACTGGGGTACGGGTCTGGGGTACGGGTCCCACACACACACTGACTCTCACTGGGGTACGGGTCCCACACACACTGACTCTCACTGGGGTACGGGTCCCACACACACACTGACTCTCACTGGGGTACGGGTCCCACACACACACACTGACTCTCACTGGGGTACGGGTCCCACACACACACTGACTCTCACTGGGGTACGGGTCCCACACACACTGACTCTCACTGGGGTACGGGTCCCACACACACTGACTCTCACTGGGGTACGGGTCCCACACACACTGACTCTCACTGGGGTACGGGTCCCCCACACACACTGACTCTCACTGGGGTACGGGTCCCACACACACACTGACTCTCACTGGGGTACGGGTCCCACACACACTGACTCTCACTGGGGTACGGGTCCCACACACACACTGACTCTCACTGGGGTACGGGTCCCACACACACACTGACTCTCACTGGGGTACGGGTCCCACACACACTGACTCTCACTGGGGTACGGGTCCCACACACACACTGACTCTCACTGGGGTACGGGTCCCACACACACTGACTCTCACTGGGGTACGGGTCCCACACACACACTGACTCTCACTGGGGTACGGGTCCCACACACACACTGACTCTCACTGGGGTACGGGTCCCACACACACTGACTCTCACTGGGGTACGGGTCCCACACACACACTGACTCTCACTGGGGTACGGGTCCCACACACACACTGACTCTCACTGGGGTACGGGTCCCACACACACACTGACTCTCACTGGGGTACGGGTCCCACACACACACTGACTCTCACTGGGGTACGGGTCTCACACACACACACTGACTCTCACTGGGGTACGGGTCCCACACACACACTGACTCTCACTGGGGTACGGGTCCCACACACACACTGACTCTCACTGGGGTACGGGTCCCACACACACACACTGACTCTCACTGGGGTACGGGTCCCACACACACACTGACTCTCACTGGGGTACGGGTCCCACACACACTGACTCTCACTGGGGTACGGGTCCCACACACACACTGACTCTCACTGGGGTACGGGTCCCACACACACACTGACTCTCACTGGGGTACGGGTCCCACACACACACTGACTCTCACTGGGGTACGGGTCCCACACACACACTGACTCTCACTGGGGTACGGGTCCCACACACACTGACTCTCACTGGGGTACGGGTCCCACACACACACTGACTCTCAGGGAAATGATGTCTCTCGAGCTCCCAGTGTGTGGAATGTACTGTGTGTACACACACAACATAGCGAGAGTGGGTAAACATTTGGAGGGATTTATTCATCTCCATCTTGGTGAACTGAGCTTGGCTCAGGATCTGTAGGGGAGTGTTGGGGGAACGGGAGGGGGCCTGTATTTTGGAATGGTGATGTTTTAATTCCACATTCCTTGCTGTGGTAAATATTGATACTGAGTTTAATCTCTGTACTCCATCACCCGCTCAGTCATCCTCCACTGCCTTTCCAGCACCGTTCACCCTCTCATTCACCGCACTCTTTAAGCAATCTTTTTTAAAATTCATTTCGGGGACGTGGGCACCGTTTTGTACCCATCCCTTACTGC
>NW_027651125.1:7500-22868 GCF_965287045.1 Carcharhinus amblyrhynchos
CCATCACTGAATCCCCCCACTATCAACATCCCTGGGGGTTACCGTCACTGAATCCCCCCGACTATCAACATCCTGGGGGTTACCATCACTGAATCCCCTCACTATCAACATCCTGGGGGTTACCATCACTGAATCCCCCCCACTATCAACATCCTGGGGGTTACCATCACTGAATCACCCCCACTATCAACATCCTGGGGGTTACCATCACTGAATCCCCTCACTATCAACATCCTGGGGGTTACCATCACTGAATCCCCCCCACTATCAACATCCTGGGGGTTACCATCACTGAATCCCCCCCACTATCAACATCCTGGGGGTTACCATCACTGAATCCCCCCCACTATCAACATCCTGGGGGTTACCGTCACTGAATCCCCCCCACTATCAACATCCTGGGGGTTACCATCACTGAATCCCCCCCACTATCAACATCCTGGGGGTCACCGTCACTAAAACCCCCCACTATCAACATCCTGGGGGTTACCATCACTGAATCCCCCCCACTATCAACATCCTGGGGGTTACCATCACTGAATCCCCCCCACTATCAACATCCTGGGGGTTACCATCACTGAATCCCCCCCACTATCAACATCCTGGGGGTTACCATCACTGAATCCCCCCCACTATCAACATCCTGGGGGTTACCGTCACTGAATCCCCCCCACTATCAACATCCTGGGGGTTACCATCACTGAATCACCCCACTATCAACATCCTGGGGGTTACCATCACTGAATCCCCCCCACTATCAACATCCTGGGGGTTACCATCACTGAATCCCCCCCACTATCAACATCCTGGGGGTTACCGTCACTGAATCCCCCCCACTATCAACATCCTGGGGGTTACCATCACTGAATCACCCCACTATCAACATCCTGGGGGTTACCATTGACCAGAAACTGAGCTGGACCCAGCCATATAAATACTGTGGCTCCCAGAGCAGGTCAGAGGCTGGGAATCCTGTGGAGAGTAACTCACCTCCTGACTCCCCAAATCCTGTCCACCATCTACAAGGACACAAGTCAGGAGTGTGATGGAATACTCCCCGCTTGCCTGGATGGGTGCGGCTCCAACAACACTGGAGAAGCTCGACACCATCCAGGACAAAGCAGCCCCGCTCGATCGACACACTAACCACAAAGGGAGGGTATGAGTGAGGGAGGGAGTGAGGGAGGGATGGAGTGAGGGAGGGAGGACGGGAGGGAAAGGGTGATCGAGGGAGGGAGCTGGACATAAGAGGAGCGAGGGAGGTAGGGAGGTGTGGAGGAAGGGACTTTCCCGCTCTGAGCCGGGAGTGAGCGGGGAGGGGAGGCAGAGGGAGCGGGACGGGGAGCAGACGGGACGGGGAGCAGACGGGACGGGGAGCAGACGGGAGGAATTCCCACATTCCCATTGCCCGGAGGATTAGCCCCATGTGGGGAGCTGTGGTTGCCATAGGAACAGCGTCTTGCCAAGCTCACTCCGTTCTCCCGGAATACGGGAGCAGACGGGAAATTCTCAGTGAGAAATTTACAGCCAAAACATCTCAACAGAAATAATTATCCCAGCTCCAAACCAGACCAACACTGCACACAAACTCTCTCCCTCTCTGTCTCTCTCTCTCTGTCGCTCTCTCTGTCTCTATGTCTGTCCCCATCTCTGTCTCTCTCTCTCTGTCGCTCTCTCTGTCTCTATGTCTGTCCCCATCTCTCTGTATCTCTCTCTCTCTCTCACTCCATCTCTGTCTCTCTCTCTGTCTCTCTCTGTCTCTATGCCTGTCCCCATCTCTGTCTCTCTCTCTCTCTGTCTCTATGTCTGTCCCCCTCTCTGTATCTCTCTCTCTCACTCCATCTCTCTCTCTGCCTCCCCTGTCTGTCTCTCCCCCCGTTTCTCTCTCTCTCTATCTCTCTTTCTCTCTCTCTCTCCATCTCTCCGTCTCTCTCTCTCCCCGTTTCTCTCTCTGTCTCCCCGTCTCCCTCTCCGTGCCTCTCCCTCTCTCTCTCTCCGTCTCTCCATCTCTCTCCCCGTTTCTCTCTCTGTCTCCCCGTCTCCCTCTCCGTGCCTCTCCCTCTCCCTCTCTCTCTCTCTGTCAATCTTGCAGGACTTCCGACTGCAGAGTTTCAAACTTCTGCCTTCACTCACTCTGGCACACACACGCGCCCCAGCCAAACTGCCCTGTCTTTCCCCGTGTTTGTGTGTGCCCCTTGACTCTGTCACGAGACAACAGGACGGTTTTTATTCTCCCTATTATGTCCTTCCTTTTCTCAAATCACTTGACCACTCACCCCTATTGTAACCCATCTCTTCACTTCCAAGGGTTGTAAAACCTCAATAACAAAGTGCGTTATACAACCAGGGACCCAGACTTCCCAGCACCAAGCTCACGAAAAGAAAGGTATGAAAACGAGACATGATACGTGCACCACCGGTGAGGGTGGTTGCAGGGGGCGGTAGGAAGGGGGTGGGGGGTCACCCTCGGTGGAACCACCAGTGGAAAAGGCTGGAAATCCCATCTGTTTGTTCCCAACCACCATCACTGGTGGTGGAACATGACTCTCGTTTCGTTTCCAGGTTTTCTTTTCGTGAGCTTGGTGCCAGGAGGTCTGGGGTCCCTGGTTGTATAATGCACATTGTTATTGAGGTTTTACAATGCCACTTTGAGGTTTTTTCTCATGAGCTTAGTACTGGTTGGTCTGGGGTCCCTGGTTGAAAACATACATGGCTATTGAGGTTTTACAACCTCATTTCGAGGTTTTCTTTTCGTGAGCTTGGTGCCAGCAAGTCTGGGGTCCCTGGTTGTATAACGCACATTGTTATTAAGGTTTCGCAACCCTGTTTTGAGGTTTTTCTTCCATACCCACAGCGTCCCAGGGGTAATACTCTTCCCAGAACAGACCTCACCACACAAGAAGAGGCAAACCCGGTTGTTATCGGGGTGTCAACTTTGGGATCTTGCTGTGCAACAATTGGTATACAGTGATGGCTCTTCAAAGGATCGTACTGACTTTGCGAGCGCTCTACAGATGTCCAGAGATGATGGAAGAGGGAAAAGCCGAATCCTCTCTCGTTTCTCCCTCACTAACACCAAGCACTGCCAGTTATGGGTTGCCACGACAACGGTCTGTTGGGCCTACTTAGCTTCCACAGCCAAATAAAGCCTGTGGCCAAGTTCCGACTCTTGGCACTGGCTGGCGAATAAACTGATTACTGTAAAAATAAAACAAACTCGGCATGAGACAAACACCAGGATTAATTAAATTGGAATGAATAAATAAAATCCCTTCTCTCTGATTATCTTAACTCCTGGGAGGCCTTGATTCCCCAGTGCAGAAACTATAGTTATTGTTGCCACAGCTAGGAGGGTTTGCTCCTAACCCGGATTGTTAAGAACACAGTGTGGTTTTTTTTTTGACTGATTCTGGGTACGACAATCGTTCATGGATCTAACCGTCGCCAACCCAGCTCATCGGCTGTGGAAACCTTCACCCTTGCCTGCGTCACATCCAGGTTCAACTTCTTCAGGGCACTAGCTGTTCTTCCACAGGAGACAGAGAGAGAGAGAGAGAGAGGTTTAAGGAGGGAATTCCAGAGCTAGGGTCCTCCAGGCAGCTGAAGACACGGCCCCCAACAGCGGAGCGATGGGAATCGGAGGATGCTCAAGAGGCTGGAATTGGAGGAACGCAGAGATCTCGGAGGGTTGTAGGGGCTGGAGGAGGTTACAGAGATAGGGAGGGGGTGTAGGGACTGGAGGAGGTTACAGAGATAGGGAGGAGATGTAGGGACTGGTGGATGTTGCAGAGATAGGGAGGGGGTGTAGGGGCTGGAGCTCAATATTGGGGAGAGCTGGAAAGGTTGGGGTGGGATTCCCGTCAATATGGCCCAGCACTGTTGGCTGGGGTTAGGGTGAGAGTGAAAGTGCAAAGGTCGGGGGGATCATTGCCCTGATTTGTGGCTTTGAGTTTCATATTGATGCTCAGAGTTTAATATTTAAGATTAATGGGGGAATGGGTTAAGATCAGTGGTTAAAGTTAAGGTTATGGGTTAGGAGTGTTGGATTAAGAAGTGGTTTGGGATTAATTATTCGCTTTCGGGTTAAAGGCAGTAGTTAGATATCAGGTGTAGGGTTAGGCTAAGGGTTGGGATTACAGATTGCTCGGAGAGTTGGGACTGTGGTCAGTAGTGAGGTTTAGGGTTAGTTTAAGGGTGAGGTTATGGTTGGGGTTCGGGGTTAGAGGTCAGTCGTTACTGGCTCGGGTCAGAGGTCAGAGGTCAGTCACTACCAGCGAGGGTTGGGGGTTGGAGGGTTAGACCCAAAACGTTAAAAAAACCACAGCTTCAACATTCTCCCTTGTGGTTAACCCCCCCCCCCCCGGGCCCCCACCCTCCTGAATACACCCCCCCCACATTCCCCCCACCTCCAACCAGCACCCCCACATCGCCCCCCCCACCCTCCTGAATACACCCCCCCCACCTCCAACCAGCACCCCCACATCGCCCCCCCCCCACCCTCCTGAATACACCCCCCCCCCACATTCCCCCCACCTCCAACCAGCACCCCCACATCGCCCCCCCCCCACCCTCCTGAATACACCCCCCCCCACATTCCCCCCACCTCCAACCAGCACCCCCACATCGCCCCCCCCCACCCTCCTGAATACATCCCCCCCCACATTCCCCCCACCTCCAACCAGCACCCCCCACATCTCCCCCCCGCCCACCAGCACCCCCACATCGCCCCCCCCACCCTCCTGAATACACCCCCCCCCACATTCCCCCCACCTCCAACCAGCACCCCCACATCGCCCCCCCCACCCGCACCCCCCACATCTCCCCCCGCCCACCAGCATCCCCACATCGCCCCCCCCCCAACCCGCCAGCACCCCCCCACATCTCCCAATTCCCATGATACCATCAGACAGACCAGAATGAGGCCACTCGGCCCATCGACTCTGCTTCCCCATTCAATCATGGCTGATATTTTTCTCATCCCCATTCTCCTGCCTTTTCCCCATATCCCCTGATCCCCTTATTAATCAAGAACCTATCTATCTCTGTCTTAAAGACACTCAATGGCCCGGCCTCCACAGCCTTCTGTGGCAAAGAGTTCCACAGATTCCCCACTCTCTGCCTGAAGAAATTCCTCCTCATCTCTGTTTTAAAGGATCGTCCCTTTAGCCTGAGGTTGTCCCCTCTGGTTCTAGTTTTTCCTACTAGTGGAAACATCCTCTCCATGTCCACTCTATCCGGGCCTCGCAGTATCCTGTAAGTTTCAATAAGATCCCCCCTCATCCTTCTAAACTCCAACGAGTACAGACCCAGAGTCCTCAACCGTTCCTCATACAACAAGCTCTTCATTCCAGGGATCATTCTTGTGAACCTCCTCTGGACCCTTTCCAAGGGCGTATTTTCAGACTTTAAAACAGAGATGAGGAGGAATTTCTTCAGCCAGAGAGTGGGGAATCTGTGGAACTCTTTGCCGCAGAAGGCTGTGGAGGCCGGGTCATTGAGTGTCTTTAAGACAGAGATAGATAGGTTCTTGATTAATAAGGGGATCAGGGGTTATGGGGAAAAGGCAGGAGAATGGGGATGAGAAAAATATCAGCCATGATTGAATGGGGAAGCAGAGTCGATGGGCCGAGTGGCCTCATTCTGTTCCTATGTCTTATCCTCTCCACGCCCACCCCCTCTGCCAGCACCCCTGCACCTCCCAGCCTCCCCAAGGCACCCACCCCTTCCACATCTCCCCTCCTCCGGGGGACAGAGAGATGTCTGCGCCCCCCCCTCCAGCCCCAGAGGGGGTAATCCCCTAGGATCTCACTCACCCAGTGGGGTGCAATTCCTGGCGGAGTTGTTACCCTGGGCGCTGTCCTGGGACATCAGGCGCCTCCATCCCAGCCGGGACTCGGGTCCTGCCTCTCCCTGCGTGGTCCGAGGGTCTGGCGCTCCGTCGCCTGCAGAAGGAGAGGGCGGTGGGGGGTGGGGGTGACGGAGAGCGACTGAGTTAGTGAGAGCGACACACTGCCTTTCCCCAAAGCCCTTACCCCCCCACCCACCCACCCCCACCCCCTCAGCAGGAGGGTCAGCGCCTCAAGCAGGAGGAGGTCAGGAAAATCCCAGAATGATAGGGAGTGGGACAGCTCGATCCCGGGATTGGACGTAGCTCGGCACAACATCGAGGGCCGAAGGGCCTGTACTGTGCTGTAATGTTCTATGTAACACCCGCACAGTGCGATCCCACAACCAATCCCATTTCTAGAGCGTGGTCACACGGGAAAAACGTAAGAAATAGGAGCAGGAGTAGGCCATCCAGCCCTTCGAGCCTGCCCCGCCATTCAATAAGATCATGGCTGATCTGTCGTGGCTCAGTTCCACTTTCCCGCCCTCTCCCCATAACCCTTAATCCCCCCTCTCATCAAAAACCCATCAACCCGCTTCTTGAAAATATTTAGCGAGGCAGCCTCCACCACTTCAACGGGCAGAGAATTCCAGAGATTCACCACCCTTTGAGTGAAGAAGTTCCTCCTCAACTCCGTTCTAAACCGCCCCCCCTTTATCTTGAGGCTGTGCCCCCTAGTCCTACTGTCCTTTCTGAGCAGGAAGAGTCTCTCCACCTCTATCCTATCCATCCCATTCATCATCTTATACGTCTCAATGAGATCTCCCCTCATTCTTCTAAACTCTAACGAGTACAAGCCTAGTTTATTCAGCCTCTCCTCATAGCTCAATCCCCTCAACTCCGGCATCAGCCTAGTAAACCTCCTCTGCACTCCCTCCAGGGCCAAAATATCCTTGCGTAAGTACGGCGACCAAAACTGCACACAGTACTCCAGCTGCGGCCTCACCAATGCCCTATACAGCTGCAGCAAGACCTCCCTACTTTTATATTCAATCCCCCTCGCTATGAAGGCCAGCATCCCATTCGCCTTCCTGACCACCTGCTGCACCTGCAAGCTGGGTTTTTGCGACTCCTGCACAAGGACACCCAGATCCCTCTGCACAGCAGCACGCTGCAATCTTTTACCATTTAAATAATAGTCCATTTTGCTGTTATTCCGACCAAAATGGATGACCTCACATTTACCAACATTGTACTCCGTCTGCCAGACCCTCACCCACTCTCTTAGACTATTGATATCCCTTTGAGCTCCGATTCTTGATGCCATTTTATTTCAGGTTGGGAGCAAGGCACTGTGCCTTTAAGAGAGGCCCTAATCTCCACAGCCTGCCTCTTTAAGATAAGCAGTGACCTCCACAAATGCTGCCCCCTTTAATACATTCCTGATTGCAAGACATGGTCCCTTTAAGAGAGAGGTCCTCGTCACACTGGCTCTTTAAGAGAATGTCCTGCGGCAATGTGCAATCCATGTAAGTGGAGTACTGATATAAAACACGGTCCCTTTAAGAGGCAATCAATCAGACGCTGGCCCTTTAAGAGGGGGCCTGACTTATGTAGACCACCGCTCACTGACCACTCAGAGGTATAGGGGCTGGAGGAGGTTACAGAGATAGGGAGGGGGAGTAGGGGCTGGAGGAGGTTACAGAGATAGGGAGGGGGTGTAGGGGCTGGAGGAGGTTACAGAGATAGGGAGGGGGTGTAGGGGCTGGAGGGGGTTACAGAGATAGGGAGGGGGTGTAGGGGGTTGGAGGAGGTTACAGAGATAGGGAGGGGGTGTAGGGGCTGGAGGAGGTTACAGAGATAGGGAGGGGGGTGTAGGGGCTGGAGGAGGTTACAGAGATAGGGAGGGGGTGTAGGGGCTGGAGGAGGTTACAGAGATAGGGAGGGGGTGTAGGGGCTGGAGGAGGTTACAGAGATAGGGAGGGGGTGTAGGGGCTGGTGGAGGTTACAGAGATAGGGAGGGGGTGTAGGGGCTGGAGGAGGTTACAGAGATAGGGAGGGGGTATAGGGGCTGGAGGAGGTTACAGAGATAGGGAGGGGGTGCAGGGGCTGGAGGAGGTTACAGAGATAGGGAGGGGGTGTAGGGGCTGGAGGAGGTTACAGAGATAGGGAGGGGGTGTAGGGGCTGGAGGGGGTTACAGAGATAGGGAGGGGGGTGTAGGGGCTGGAGGGGGTTACAGAGATAGGGAGGGGGTGTCAGGGCTGGAGGAGGTGTAGGGGCTGGAGGAGGTTACGGAGAATGAGGGAGTGTGGTGGGATATTTGGGAGTGTGGTGGGATATTTGGGAGTGCAGGAAACGCAGATGGGGGGGTCTCATGGGTAACAAATGGGGGAGAAATTTCCTTCCCAGCTTCCCCACTGAGCTTTATTTACCCCTGGCTGTTGGCGTTCAGTCTGCTATAGGCAGCAGTGAGTGGGGAGGGGGGAGGATCATGAGCAACTGTCCTCCCCCCCCGCAGACCCTGTCCCAGAGAATACCAGGGCTGTGGGGTGCTCACACCCCGGGGGATCAGTGCCACCATCGGTACAGCTGGATCTCTCTCTCTGACCTTCCTGCCAACAGGAGGTGAGGTTCCCATCTCACACATCCCACTCAGCAACACCACTTATACACACAGCCATCTGCTCCCCAGCTCCCTCCCAACACAAACCATCATCCAGAACCAATACATCCAACAACCCACAGACAGGCACAACAGGGGGGACAGTGTAGAGGGAGCTTTACTCTGTATCTAACCCTGTGCTGTACCTGTCCTGGGAGTGTTTGATGGGGGGACAGTGTAGAGGGAGCTTTACTCTGTATCTAACCCCGTGCTGTACCTGTCCTGGGAGTGTTTGATGGGGGGACAGTGTAGAGGGAGCTTTACTCTGTATCTAACCCCGTGCTGTACCTGTCCTGGGAGTGTTTGATGGGGACAGTGTAGAGGGAGCTTTACTCTGTATCTAACCCCGTGCTGTACCTGTCCTGGGAGTGTTTGATGGGGGACAGTGTAGAGGGAGTTTTACTCTGTATCTAACCCCGTGCTGTCCCTGTCCTGGGAGTGTTTGATGGGGGGACAGTGTAGAGGGAGCTTTACTCTGTATCTAACCCCGTGCTGTACCTGTCCTGGGAGTGTTTGATGGGGGACAGTGTAGAGGGAGCTTTACTCTGTATCTAACCCCGTGCTGTACCTGTCCTGGGAGTGTTTGATGGGGGACAGTGTAGAGGGAGCTTTACTCTGTATCTAACCCCGTGCTGTACCTGTCCTGGGAGTGTTTGATGGGGGACAGTGTAGAGGGAGATTTACTCTGTATCTAACCCCGTGCTGTACCTGTCCTGGGAGTGTTTGATGGGGGACAGTGTAGAGGGAGCTTTACTCTGTATCTAACCCCGTACTGTACCTGTCCTGGGAGTGTTTGATGGGGGACAGTGTAGAGGGAGCTTTACTCTGTATCTAAACCCCGTGCTGTCCCTGTCCTGGGAGTGTTTGATGGGGGACAGTGTAGAGGGAGCTTTACTCTGTATCTAACCCCGTGCTGTACCTGTCCTGGGAGTGTTTGATGGGGACAGTGTAGAGAGAGCTTTACTCTGTTTCTAACCCCGTGCTGTACCTGTCCTGGGAGTGTTTGATGGGGGGACAGTGTAGAGGGAGCTTTACTCTGTATCTAACCCCGTGCTGTCCCTGTCCTGGGGGTGTTTGATGGGGGACAGTGTAGAGGGAGCTTTACTCTGTATCTAACCCCGTGCTGTACCTGTCCTGGGAGTGTTTGATGGGGGGACAGTGTAGAGGGAGCTTTACTCTGTATCTAACCCTGTGCTGTACCTGTCCTGGGAGTGTTTGATGGGGGACAGTGTAGAGGGAGCTTTACTCTGTATCTAACCCCGTGCTGTACCTGTCCTGGGAGTGTTTGATGGGGGACAGTGTAGAGGGAGCTTTACTCTGTATCTAACCCCGTGCTGTACCTGTCCTGGAGTGTTTGATGGGGGGACAGTGTAGAGGGAGCTTTACTCTGTATCTAACCCCGTGCTGTACCTGTCCTGGGAGTGTTTGATGGGGGGATAGTGTAGAGGGAGCTTTACTCTGTATCTAACCCTGTGCTGTACCTGTCCTGGGAGTGTTTGATGGGGGACAGTGTAGAGGGAGCTTTACTCTGTATCTAACCCTGTGCTGTACCTGTCCTGGGAGTGTTTGATGGGGACAGTGTAGAGGGAGCTTCACTCTGTATCTAACCCCGTGCTGTACCTGTCCTGGGAGTGTTTGATGGGGGGACAGTGTAGAGGGAGCTTTACTCTGTATCTAACCCCGTGCTGTACCTGTCCTGGGAGTGTTTGATGGGGGGGACAGTGTAGAGGAGCTTTACTCTGTATCTAACCTCGTGCTGTACCTGTCCTGGGAGTGTTTGATGGGGGGACAGTGTAGAGGGAGCTTTACTCTGTATCTAACCCCGTGCTGTACCTGTCCTGGGAGTGTTTGATGGGGACAGTGTAGAAGGAGCTTTACTCTGTATCTAACCCCTGCTGTACCTGTCCTGGGAGTGTTTGATGGGGGGACAGTGTAGAGGGAGCTTTACTCTGTATCTAACCCCGTGCTGTACCTGTCCTGGGAGTGTTTGATGGGCGGACAGTGTAGAGGGAGCTTTACTCTGTGTCTAACCCTGTGCTGTACCTGTCCTGGGAGTGTTTGATGGGGGGACAGTGTAGAGGGAGCTTTACTCTGTATCTAACCCCGTGCCGTACCTGATGTGACCTGTTAATGGGATTGAGTTTTTGGGACAATATGAACCTTAATAACAGAGGACTTTCACCCCGCCCCAGTCCAGGTTTGTTGAGCCAGTCGCACTGATGCCTCCCAATGGAAATCTGGATCTTTTCTCTGGAATATGGGATCGGCTAACTCAGCAAGTCCCTGCAGGAAGGCTGCACGATGTATCGAAGCATTGGAACATACGAAGCAGGAGGAGGCCATTCTGCCCTTCAAGCCTGCTACCCCATTCATCACCATCATGGCTGATCATCCAACTCAATAGCCTAATCCTGCTTTCTCCCCATAGCCTTTGATCCCGTTCACCCCAAGTGCTATATCCAGCCGCCTCTTGAATACATTCAATGTTTTGGCATCAACTCCTTCCTGTGGGAATGAATTCCACAGGCTCACCGGGTGAAGAAATGTCTCCTCATCTCCGTCCTAAATGGTCTACCCCAATCCTCAGACTGTGACCCCTGGTTCTGGACTCCCCCCACCATCGGGGACATCCTCCCTGCATCTACCCTGTCTAGTCCTGTTACAATTTTATAAATCTCTATGAGATCCTCCCCTCATTCGTCTGAACTCCAGTGAAAACAATCCTAACCTGGTCAATCTCTCCTCACAGAGTCAGAGAGGTTTACAACAGGGAATCAGGCCCTTCGGCCCAACTCGTCCATACTGCCCTTTTTTTAAACCCCTAAGCTAATCCCAATTGCCCGCATTGGGTCCATATCCCTCTATACCCATCGTACCCATGTAACTGTCTAAATGCTTTTTAAAAGACAAAATTGTACCCGCCTCTACTACTACCTCTGGCAGCTCGTTCCAGACACTCACCACCCTCTGTGTGAAAACATTGCCCCTCTGGACCCTTTTGTATCTCTCCCTCTCACCTTAAACCTACACCCTCTAGTTTTAGACTCCCCTACCTTTGGGAAAAGATATTGACTATCTAGCTGATCTGTGCCCCTCATTATTTTATAGACCTCTATAAGATCACCCCTCAGCCTCCTACACTCCAGAGGAAAAAGTCCCAGTCTATCCAGCCTCTCCTTATAACTCAATCCATCACGTCCCGGTAGCATCCTAGTAAATCTTTTCTGCGCTCTTTCTAGTTTAATAATATCCTTTCTATAATAGGGTGACCAGAACTGTACACAGTATTCTAAGTGTGGCCTTACCAATGTCTTGTACAACTTCAACAAGACGTCCCAACTCCTGTATTCAATGTTCTGACCAATGAAACCAAGCATGCTGATACATCAGTCCCCCCGGAATCAGCCTGGTAAACCTTCGCTGCTCTCCCTCGAGAGCAAGGACATCCTTCCTCAGAAACAGAGACCAAAACTGCGCACAATAATCTCGGTGTGGCCTCACCAAGACCCCTGTATAATTATAACAACACATCCCTGCTCCTGGACTCGAAACCTCTCTCTGTGAAGGCCAACGTACCATTTACCTTCTTTACCGCCTGCTGTACCTGCACGCTTACCTTCAGTGACCGATGCACCAGGACACCCAGGTCCCTCTGCACACTCCCCTCTCCCAATTTACACCCATTCAGGGAGTAATCTGTCACCTTGTTTTGTCCTATGCAGTGAGCCTGGATGTTCCAGAGTGTGAGGCTATCCCGGTTAAATATCCGTCCAGCACTATCTCAGGGATTCTTCAGGGGAGTATTTGCTCCAGGGTAAGCACCCAGCGCAGTGACTGTCACACACGGTGCTGACACTAACGCACCGGGAAATCGTCATCACACAGACACAGGCCATCCCAACTAGCGTCAATAAACCGCTTCCACTGCCTGTACCCAACTACTCACTCAACACCTACACCCCCTCCCTATCTCTGTAACCTCCTCCAGCCCCTACACCCCCTCCCTATCTCTGTAACCCCCTCCAGCCCCTACACCCCCTCCCTATCTCTGTAACCCCCTCCAGCCCCTACACCCCCTCCCTATCTCTGTAACCTCCTCCAGCCCCTACAACCCCTCTCTATCTCTGTAACCTCCTCCAGCCCCTACAACCCCTCCTATCTCTGTAACCTCCTCCAGCCCCTACACCCCCTCCCTATCGCTGTAACCTCCTCCAGCCCCGACACCCCCTCCCTATCTCTCTAACCCCCTCCAGCCCCTACACCCCCCTCCCTATCTCTGTAACTCCTCCAGCCCCTACACCCCCTCCCTATCTCTGTAACCCCCTCCAGCCCCTACACCCCCTCCCTATCTCTGTAACCTCCTCCAGCCCCGACACCCCCCTCCCTATCTCTGTAACCCCCTCCAGTCCCTACACCCCCTCCCTATCTCTGTAACCTCCTCCAACCCCCTACACCCCCTCCCTATCTCTGTAACCTCCTCCAGTCCCTACACCCCCTCCCTATCTCTGTAACCCCCTCCAGCCCCTACACCCCCTCCCTATCTCTGTAACCCCCTCCAGCCCCTACACCCCCTCCCTATCTCTGTAACCTCCTCCAGCCCCCTACACCCCCTCCCTATCTCTGTAACCTCCTCCAGCCCCTACACCCCCCTCCCTATCTCTGTAACCCCCTCCAGTCCCTACACCCCCTCCCTATCTCTGTAACCTCCTCCAACCCCCTACACCCCCTCCCTATCTCTGTAACCTCCTCCAACCCCCTACACCCCCTCCCTATCTCTGTAACCTCCTCCAGCCCCTACACCCCCCTCCCTATCTCTGTAACCTCCTCCAGCCCCTACACCCCCTCCCTATCTCTGTAACCTCCTCCAGCCCCTACACCCCCTCCCTATCTCTGTAACCTCCTCCAGACCCTACACCCCCTCCCTATCTCTGTAACCTCCTCCAGCCCCTACACCCCCTCCCTATCTCTGTAACCTCCTCCAGCCCCTACACCCCCTCCCTATCTCTGTAACCTCCTCCAGCCCCTACACCCCCTCCCTATCTCTGTAACCTCCTCCAGCCCCTACACCCCCTCCCTATCTCTGTAACCTCCTCCAGCCCCTACACCCCCTCCCTATCTCTGTAACCTCCTCCAGACCCTACACCCCCTCCCTATCTCTGTAACCCCCTCCAGCCCCTACACCCCCTCCCTATCTCTGTAACCTCCTCCAGTCCCTACACCCCCTCCCTATCTCTGTAACCTCCTCCAGCCCCTACACCCCCTCCCTATCTCTGTAACCTCCTCCAGACCCTACACCCCCTCCCTATCTCTGTAACCCCCTCCAGCCCCTACACCCCCCTCCCTATCTCTGTAACCTCCTCCAGACCCTACACCCCCTCCCTATCTCTGTAACCTCCTCCAGCCCCTACACCCCCCTCCCTATCTCTGTAACCTCCTCCAGCCCCTACACCCCCTCCCTATCTCTGTAACCTCCTCCAGACCCTACACCCCCTCCCTATCTCTGTAACCCCCTCCAGCCCCTACACCCCCTCCCTATCTCTGTAACCTCCTCCAGCCCTACACCCCCTATCCCTATAATCTCCGCATTTTGGCGGCCGTGCCTTCAGCTGCCTGGGGGGCCCTAAGCTCTGGAATTCCCTCCCTAAACCTCTCCACCTCTCTCTCTGTCTCTCTCTCTCTCTTTCACTCTCTCCCTCTCCCTGTTTCTGCCTCTATGTCTCCTTACCCCTGTCTCTCTCTCTCTCTCTCCCCCTGCCTCTCTCTCTCTCCATTCCTGTCTCTCCCGCTCTGTCTGTCTCACACTCACTCTGTCTGTCTGTGTCTCTTTCAGTCTCTGTCTCTCTCTGTGTGTGTCTGTCTGTCTCATTCTCTAACTTTCTCTCTTTGTCTCCAACTCTGTCTCTCTGTCTCCCTATCCCTGTCTCTCTCTTTCTGTCCATCTCTCACTCTCTCTCTGTCTGTCTCACTCTGTTTCTTTCCCTCTCACCCCTTCTCTATGTCTCTTTCAGTCTCTCCCTCTCTGTCTCTCTATCTCACTCTCTCTGTCTCTCTCTCTGTCTCTCTATCTCACTCTCTCTGTCTCTCTCTCTGTCTCTCTCTCTCTCTCTCTCTATCTCACTCTCTCTGTCTCTCTCTCTCTCTATCTCACTCTCTCTGTCTCTCTCTCTGTCTCTCTCTCTATCTCACTCTCTCTGTCTCTCTCTCTCTATCTCACTCTCTCTGTCTCTCTCTCTCTATCTCTCTCTCTCTGTCTCTCTCTCTGTCTCTCTCTCTCTATCTCACTCTCTCTGTCTCTCTCTCTCTCTCTCTCTCTCTCTCTCTCTCTCTCTGTCTCTCTCTCTCTCTATCTCACTCTCTCTGTCTCTCTCTCTGTCTCTCTCTCTGTCTCTCTCTCTCTCTCTCTCTCTCCTGTCTCTCTCTCTGTCTCTCTCTCTCTGTCTCTCTCTCTGTCTCTCTCTCTCTATCTCACTCTCTCTGTCTCTCTCTCTCTCTGTCTCTCTCTCTCTGTCTCTCTGTCTCTCTCTCTCTATCTCACTCTCTCTGTCTCTCTCTCTGTCTCTCTCTCTCTCTATCTCTCTCTCTCTGTCTCTCTCTCTGTCTCTCTCTCTCTCTGTCTCTCTCTCTCTGTCTCTCTCTCTCTATCTCACTCTCTCTGTCTCTCTCTCTCCCCCCCTCTCTAAAGATGTTCCTTAAATCCGCCCTCTTTGACCGAGTTTTTGGTCGCTTGGTCCCTAATATCTCCGAACTCAGACACTGTCCTCCCCTCCTACCCCGGCACAGCTCGGTGGGGTCCGTGGGTGCCGTGTACAGGTGTCCGAGACGCGGCGATGATCCGGGAGGGAGAGACGCACCTCTGCTCGCTCGTCTGGAGATCCACA
>NW_027651126.1:0-2500 GCF_965287045.1 Carcharhinus amblyrhynchos
GTGCTGAGGGAGTCCCGCACTGTGGGAGGGTCGGTGCTGAGGGAGTCCCGCACTGTGGGAGGGTCAGTGCTGAGGGAGTCCCGCACTGTGGGAGGGTCGGTGCTGAGGGAGTCCCGCACTGTGGGAGGGTCAGTGCTGAGGGAGTCCCGCACTGTGGGAGGGTCAGTGCTGAGTGAGCGCCGCACTTTGTGGGAGGGTCGGTGCTGAGGGAGTCCCGCACTTTGTGGGAGGGTCGGTGCTGAGGGAGTCCCGCACTGTGGGGAGGGTCAGTGCTGAGGGAGTCCCGCACTGTGGGAGGGTCAGTGCTGAGGGAGTCCCGCACTGTGGGAGGGTCGGTGCAGAGGGAGTCCCGCACTGTGGGAGGGTCAGTGCTGAGGGAGCACCGCACTTTGTGGGAGGGTCGGTGCTGAGGGAGTCCCGCACTGTTGGAGGGTCGGTGCTGAGGGAGTCCCGCACTGTGGGAGGGTCGGTGCTGAGGGAGTCCCGCACTGTGGGAGGGTCAGTGCTGAGGGAGCGCCGCACTGTGGGAGGGTCAGTGCTGAGGGAGTCCCGCACTGTGGGAGGGTCAGTGCTGAGGGAGCGCCGCACTGTGGGAGGGTCGGTGCTGAGGGAGTCCCGCATTGTGGGAGGGTCAGTGCTGAGGGAGTCCCGCACTGTGGGAGGGTCGGTGCTGAGGGAGTCCCGCACTGTGGGAGGGTCAGTGCTGAGGGAGCGCCGCACTGTGGGAGGGTCAGTGCTGAGGGAGTCCCGCACTGTGGGAGGGTCAGTGCTGAGGGAGCGCCGCACTGTGGGAGGGTCGGTGCTGAGGGAGTCCCGCATTGTGGGAGGGTCGGTGCTGAGGGAGTCCCGCACTGTGGGAGGGTCAGTGCTGAGGGAGCGCCGCACTGTGGGAGGGTCGGTGCTGAGGGAGTCCCGCATTGTGGGAGGGTCAGTGCTGAGGGAGTCCCGCACTGTGGGAGGGTCGGTGCTGAGGGAGTCCCGCACTGTGGGAGGGTCAGTGCTGAGGGAGCGCCGCACTGTGGGAGGGTCAGTGCTGAGGGAGTCCCGCACTGTGGGAGGGTCAGTGCTGAGGGAGCGCCGCACTGTGGGAGGGTCGGTGCTGAGGGAGTCCCGCACTGTGGGAGGGTCAGTGCTGAGGGAGCGCCGCACTGTGGGAGGGTCAGTGCTGAGGGAGTCCCGCACTGTGGGAGGGTCAGTGCTGAGGGAGTCCCGCACTGTGGGAGGGTCAGTGCTGAGGGAGCGCCGCACTGTGGGAGGGTCGGTGCTGAGGGAGTCCCGCACTGTGGGAGGGTCGGTGCTGAGGGAGTCCCGCACTGTGGGGAGGGTCGGTGCTGAGGGAGTCCCGCACTGTGGGAGGGTCGGTGCTGAGGGAGTCCCGCACTGTGGGAGGGTCAGTGCTGAGGGAGTCCCGCACTGTGGGAGGGTCAGTGCTGAGGGAGCGCCGCACTGTTGGGAGATACTCACTGCTACATGTCGGTATGTTACAGTACTTCCAATAGATCCCTTCCTCAGTCTCTGATACGTAACACCAAGGCTGTACATCCCCATCTGGGTTCCTACAAAACAGGAGGGGTGTTACTCACTGTCCAATCTGAGTGAGGAGAGGCTGGAGAATCGGGGACAAGAGAGAGATAATTTATTACATGTTTCAGCGCGAGGGAATTCAAAGATTAACACAAACTATGTGAGATTGTAGGAGGCTGGAGGAGGTTACAGAGATAGGGAGGGGGCGTAGGGGGGCTGGAGGAGGTTATAGAGATAGGGAGGGGGTGTAGGGGGGCTGGAGGAGGTTACAGAGTTAGAGACGGGGGTGTAGGGGGGTCTGGAGGAGGTTACAGAGATAGGGAGGGGGTGGAGGGGTCTGGAGGAGGTTACAGAGATAGGGAGGGAGTGTAGGGGTCTGGAGGGGGTTACAGAGATAGGGAGGGGGTGTAGCGGGCTGGAGGGGGTTACAGAGATAGGGAGGGGGTGTAGGGGGGCTGGAGGAGGTTACTGAGATAGGGAGGGGGTGTAGGGGGGCTGGAGGAGGTTACTGAGATAGGGAGGGGGTGTAGGGGGGCTGGAGGAGGTTACAGAGTTAGGGAGGGGGGTGTAGGGGGGCTGGAGGAGGTTACAGAGATAGGGAGGGGGTGTAGGGGGGGCTGGAGGAGGTTACAGAGTTAGGGAGGGGGGTGTAGGGGGGCTGGAGGAGGTTACAGAGATAGGGGAGGGGTGTCAGGAATAAAAGGGGGTAAACATGGAGAGAGAGAGAGACTAAAATAAAGTTTTTAAAGTTTATTTATTAGTGTCACAAGTCAGCTTACATTAACACTGCAATGAAGTTACTGTGAAAATCCCCACAGTCGCCCACACTCCTGTTCGGGTCACACTGAGGGAGAATTTAGCACGGCCCCAATCCACCCCTAACCAGCACGTCTCTCAGACTGTGGGAGGAAACCCACGCAGACACGGGGAGAATGTGCAGTCTCCACACAGACAGTGACCCAAGCTGGGGATCGAA
>NW_027651126.1:10000-15000 GCF_965287045.1 Carcharhinus amblyrhynchos
TAGGGAGGGGGTGTAGGGGGCTGGAGGAGGGTGTGGAGATAGGGAGGGGGTGTAGGGGGCTGGAGGAGGGTGCGGAGATAGGGAGGGGGTGTAGGGGGTTGGAGGGGGTTACAGAGATAGGGAGGGGGTGTAGGGGGCTGGAGGAGGGTGCGGAGATAGGGAGGGGATGTAGGGGGTTGGAGGAGGGTGCGGAGATAGGGAGGGGGTGTAGGGGGCTGGAGGAGGGTGTGGAGATAGGGAGGGGTGTAGGGGGGCTGGAGGAGGGTGCGGAGATAGGGAGGGGGTGTAGGGGGACTGGAGGAGGTTATGGAGACAGGGAGGGGGTGTAGGGGGGGCTGGAGGAGGGTGCGGAGATAGGGAGGGGGTGTAGGGGGCTGGAGGAGGTTACAGAGATTGGGAGGGGGTGTAGGGGGGCTGGAGGAGGTTACAGAGATAGGGAGGGGGTGTAGGGGGACTGGAGGAGGGTGCGGAGATAGGGAGGGGATGTAGGGGGCTGGAGGAGGGTGCGGAGATAGGGAGGGGGTGTAGGGGGCTGGAGGAGGGTGCGGAGATAGGGAGGGGGTGTAGGGGGGCTGGAGGAGGGTGTGGAGATGGTGGGGACAGGATTGGGGATTGGGGATAGGGAGGGGTTTATTTAAGGAGGTGGTGGATCTCTGGGTTGGAGTGGAGGTTGGGAGGTTGGTTGCCTCTCTCTGCGAGGGAGCTGTAACCCCCGGCGAGGTTCTTGTGTTGTGGTTTCTTGTGTTGAGGCTGTCCCTTGATGTCGGCTGGAGGCAGGGAGGGAGGGAGAGCGGAGATTCGAACCAGCCCCGCTCCCGGAGAGAGAGAGAGAGTGGCTTTGTAGTGGCAAATTCTCACTTTCATCTGGATGCTGGGGGCTGCAGTGATCCTCCTTCAAAAGACTGACTTCAGATGGCTTCCAACTCCCTCTCCCAGTCCCAACCCCTTCTGAAAGAGGCGTCTGTTCGCAAACTCCCGCAAGATCCGACTCGAAACTCTCTCGTTTGTCCCTTGCCCTGCTCCCCAGAACCTCCTACTGCCCTACCCTTCCCTATCTCCGCACCCTCCTCCAGTCCATACATCCCTCCCTATCTCCGCACCCTTCCCTATCTCCGCACCCTCCTCCAGCCCCCACACCCCCTCCGTAACTCCGCACCCTCCTCCAGTCCATACATCCCTCCCTATCTCCGCACCCTCTCCCTATCTCTGCACCCTCTGCCTATCTCTGCACCCTCTCCCTATCTCCGCACCCACTCCCTATCTCCGCACCCACTCCCTATCTCCGCACCCTCTGCCTATCTCTACACCCCCTCCCTATCTCTACACCCCCTCCCTATCTCTACACCCTCTCCCTATCTCTACACCCCCTCCCTATCTCTACACCCCCTCCCTATCTCTGCACCCTCTGCCTATCTCCGCACCCCCTCCCTATCTCTACACCCTCTCCCTATCTCTACACCCCCTCCCTATCTCTACACCCTCTCCCTATCTCTACACCCCCTCCCTATCTCCACACCCACTCCCTATCTCCGCACCCCCTCCCTATCTCTACACCCTCTCCCTATCTCTACACCCTCTCCCTATCTCTACACCCTCTCCCTATCTCCGCACCCTCTCCCTATCTCCGCACCCACTCCCTATCTCCGCACCCACTCCCTATCTCCGCACCCACTCCCTATCTCCGCACCCCCTCCCTATCTCTACACCCTCTCCCTATCTCTACACCCTCTCCCTATCTCTACACCCTCTCCCTATCTCCGCACCCTCTCCCTATCTCCGCACCCTTCCCTATCTGCGCACCCCCTCCCTATCTCCGCACCCTTCCCTATCTGCGCACCCCCTCCCTATCTCTGCACCCTTCCCTATCTCCGCACCCTCCTCCAGCCCCTACACCCCCTCCCTATCTCCGCACCCTCCTCCAGCCCCCTACACCTCGCCCTCTGTAACCTCCTCCAGCCCCCTACAACTCCCTCCCTATCTCCACACCCTCCTCCAGTCCATACACCCCTCCCTATCTCGGCACCCTCCTCCAGCCCCCTACATCCCTCCCTATCTCTGTACCCTCCTCTAGTCCCCTACACCCCCTCCCTATCTCGGCACCCTCCTCCAGTCCATACACCCCTCCCTATCTCGGCACCCTCCTCCAGTCCATACACCCCTCCCTATCTCTGTAACCTCCTCCAGCCCCCTACAACCCCCTCCCTATCTCTGTAACCTCCTCCAGCCCCATACACCCCCTCCTTATCTCTGAGTCTCAGTATGGGCTAGCACAGAACCGATGGGCCAAATGGACTCCTATTCTGAATGGCGTTTGCAATACTAGAATCATAGTGGTTTACAGCAGGGAAACAGGCCCTTCGGCCCAACTTGTCCATGCTGCACTTTTTTTTAAACCCCTAAGCTAACCCCAATTGCCCACGTTTGCCCCATATCCCTCTATACCCATCGTACCCATGTAACTGTCTAAACACTTTTTAAAAGACAAAATTGTCCCCGCCTCTACTACTGCCTCTGGCAGCTCGTTCCAGACACTCACCACCCTCTGGGTGAACAAAATTGCCCCTCTGGACCCTTCTGTATCTCTCCCCTCTCACCTTAAACCTCTGCCCTCTAGTTTTAGACTTCCCTACCTTTGGGGAAAAGATATTGACTATCTCGCTGATCTGTGCCCCTCATTATTTTACAGACCTCTATAAGATCACCCCTCTACGCTCCAGAGAAAAAAATCCCAGTCTATCCCAGCCTCTCCCTATAACTCAATCCATCAAGTCCCGGTAACATCCTAGTAAATCTTTTCTGCACTCTTTCTAGTTTAATAATATCCTTTCTATAATAGGGTGACCAGAACTGGACACAGTATTTCCAAGTGTGGCCTTCCCAATGTCTTGTACAACTTCAACAAGACGTCCCAACTCCTGTATTCTGACCGATGAAACCAAGCATGCCCAATGCCTTCTTCATCACTCTGTCCACCACTTTCAAGGAGCTATGAACCTGTCCCCCTAGATCTCTCTGTTCTGTAACTCTCCCCGACCATTAACTGAGTAAGTCCTGCCCTGGTTCGATTGACCAAACTGCATTGCCTCGCATTTATCTAAATTAAACTGCATCTGCCATTCGTCAGCCCACTGGCCCAACTGATCAAGATCCCATTGCAATCGGAGAGAACTTCCTTCACTCTCCACCAATCTTGGGGTCATCTGCAAACTCACTAACCGTGCCTCCTGTATTCTCCACCAAATCATTAATATAAATGACAAATAACAGTGGGCCTAGCACCGATCCCTGAGGCTGGGCACAGGCCCCCAGTTTGATAAAACAACCCTCTACAGCCAGCCTCTGGCCGTCCGTCGAGAAGCTTTCTCCTGATCGCTGCCCCTCTGATGCCTCTCCTGTTTGCAGTGGGGGTGCTGATGGGGCCAACGAACACATCGTAATCCAACTTGCACCGACAGAGACTTCACTCCAACAGTGAGCAATGCCAAAGGAGATTGGCTAACACACTTTAAATGTCTCATATGCCCCCCCCTCACAGCCCACTCATTACCCACTCACCTTCAAACTTCATCATCAACCTGAAACAGTCTTTACAGGAAGGGACAGCGAACTTCTGACTGAGGTTACCAAATTTACAGGGAAATGCAATTGAACTCCAACTGACCCCTCCCCAATATTTGCAGAGGCCAGAATAACTTCACCCTGCATTACAACCTGCCGTGAATACTCTGTCACTTTCCCTCTGGGAAGAGGTGTACTGCACAGGGTAGAGGGGGGTTTACTCTGTATCTAACCCCGTGCTGTACCTGTCCTGGGAGTGTTTGATGGGGGGACAGTGTAGAGGGAGCTTTACTCTGTATCTAACCCCGTGCTGTACCTGTCCTGGGAGTGTTTGATGGGGGGACAGTGTAGAGGGAGCTTTACTCTGTATCTAACCCCGTGCTGTACCTGTCCTGGGAGTGTTTGATGGGGGGACAGTGTAGAGGGAGCTTTACTCTGTATCTAACCCCGTGCTGTACCTGTCCTGGGAGTGTTTGATGGGGGGGACAGTGTAGAGGGAGCTTTACTCTGTATCTAACCCCGTGCTGTACCTGTCCTGGGAGTGTTTGATGGGGGGACAGTGTAGAGGGAGCTTTACTCTGTATCTAACCCCGTGCTGTACCTGTCCTGGGAGTGTTTGATGGGGACAGTGTAGAGGGAGCTTTACTCTGTATCTAACCCCGTGCTGTACCTGTCCTGGGAGTGTTTGATGGGGGGACAGTGTAGAGGGAGTTTTACTCTGTATCTAACCCCGTGCTGTACCTGTCCTGTGATGGGGGACAGTGTAGAGGGAGCTTTACTCTGTATCTAACCCCGTGCTGTCGCTGTCCTGGGAGTGTTTGATGGGGGGACAGTGTAGAGGGAGCTTTACTCTGTATCTAACCCCGTGCTGTACCTGTCCTGGGAGTGTTTGATGGGGGACAGTGTAGAGGGAGCTTTACTCTGTATCTAACCCCGTGCTGTACCTGTCCTGGGAGTGTTTGATGGGGGGACAGTGTAGAGGGAGCTTTACTCTGTATCTAACCCCGTGCTGTACCTGTCCTGGGAGTGTTTGATGGGGGGACAGTGTAGAGGGAGCTTTACTCTGTATCTAACCCTGTGCTGTACCTGTCCTGGGAGTGTTTGATGGGGGGACAGTGTAGAGGGAGCTTTACTCTGTATCTAACCCCGTGCTGTACCTGTCCTGGGAGTGTTTGATGGGGGACAGTGTAGAGGGAGCTTTACTCTGTATCTAACCCCGTGCTGTACCTGTCCTGGGAGTGTTTGATGGGGGGGACAGTGCCTCAGACCCTTTCCCGTGTAACGACAGAGGGGATACACTCACCTTGCTCCCCGAGGCTGAGAACGCTGTGTAGGTAAATCTCCAGAACGATCGTGATCTGTAACTTCCAACTCATCTTTGCTCTGTATCAGAGCCAGCACTGTGGGAGAAGCAACGAGGGAGAGTGAGAGAATGTGGCAGA
>NW_027651126.1:20000-22719 GCF_965287045.1 Carcharhinus amblyrhynchos
GAGAGAGAGAGACAGAGAGAGATAGAGAGAGAGAGAGAGAAAGAGAGAGAGAGAGAGAGAGACAGAGAGAGAGAGAGAGAGAGACAGAGAGAGAGAGAGAGAGAGAGACAGAGAGAGAGACAGAGAGAGAGACAGAGAGAGAGAGACAGGGAGAGAGAGAGAGAGAGAGACAGGGAGAGAGAGAGAGACAGAGAGAGATAGAGAGAGAGAGAGAGAAAGATAGAGAGAGAGAGAGAGAGACAGAGAGAGATAGAGACAGAGAGAGATAGAGAGAGAGAGAGAGAAAGATAGAGAGAGAGAGAGAGAGACAGAGAGAGAGAGAGACAGAGAGAGATAGAGACAGAGAGAGATAGAGAGAGAGAGAGAGAAAGATAGAGAGAGAGAGAGAGAGACAGAGAGAGAGAGAGACAGAGAGAGATAGAGAGAGAGAGACAGAGAGAGAAAGATAGAGAGAAAGATAGAGAGACAGAGAGAGAGACAGAGAGAGAGAGAGAAAGATAGAGAGACAGAGAGAGAGTCAGAAAAAGAGAGAGATAGGAGAGAGAGAGTCAGAGAAAGAGAGACAGAGAGAGAGAGAGACAGACAGACAGACAGAGAGAGAGAGTGTCAGAGAGAGAGACAGAGGCAGAGAGAGAAAGACTTAGAGAGACAGAGACAGAGAGAGAAGGACTTAGAGAGACAGAGACAGCGAGATAAAGAGAGACAGAGAGAGGGAGAGAGAGACAGAGAGAGAGACAGAGAGAGAGAGAGAGTGACAGAGAGAGAGAGAGAGAGACAGAGAGAGAGAGAGACAGAGAGAGAGAGAGAGGCAGAGAGGAGAGAGAGAGAGAGAGACAGAGAGAGAAGTGACAGAGAACGAGAGAGAGAGACAGAGAGAGAAGGACTTAGAGAGACAGAGACAACGAGATAAAGAGAGAGAGTGAGAGAGAGAGACTTGGAGAGAAAGAGGGAGAAATAGAGACAGTAATGTCTACTAATGTTAATCCAGCTCCCTCACACTGTCACTCAGTACCCCTCTCCCCCCAGCACCCTGTGTTACTGACTGTATCTCTACTAATGTTAATCCAGCTCCCTCACACTGTCACTCAGTAACCCCTCTCCCCCCCCAGCACCCTGTGTTACTGACTGTATCTGTAATGTTAATCCAGCTCCCTCACACTGTCACTCAGTAACCCCTCTCTCCCCCCCCAGCACCCTGTGTTACTGACTGTATCTGTACTGATATTAATCCAGCTCCCTCACACTGTCACTCAGTAACCCCTCTCTCTCCCCCCAGCACCCTGTGTTACTGACTGTATCTGTACTGTTAATCCAGCTCCCTCACACTGTCACTCAGTAACCCCCTCTCCCCCCCAGCACCCTGTGTTACTGACTGTATCTGTACTGATGTCAATCCAGCTCCCTCACACTGTCACTCAGTAACCCCTCTCCCCCCCGCACCCTGTGTTACTGACTGTATCTGTACTGATGTTAATCCAGCTCCCTCACACTGTCACTCAGTAACCCCTCTCCCCCCCCAGCACCCTGTGTTACTGACTGTATCTGTAATGTTAATCCAGCTCCCTCACACTGTCACTCAGTAACCCCTCTCTCCCCCCAGCACCCTGTGTTACTGACTGTATCTGTACTGATATTAATCCAGCTCCCTCACACTGTCACTCAGTAACCCCTCTCTCTCCCCCCAGCACCCTGTGTTACTGACTGTATCTGTACTGATGTCAATCCAGCTCCCTCACACTGTCACTCAGTAACCCCTCTCTCCCCCAGCACCCTGTGTTACTGACTGTATCTGTACTGATGTTAATCCAGCTCCCTCACACTGTCACTCAGTAACCCCTCTCTCTCCCCCCAGCACCCTGTGTTACTGACTGTATCTGTACTGATGTTAATCCAGCTCCCTCACACTGTCACTCAGTAACCCCTCTCTCCCCCCAGCACCCTGTGTTACTGACTGTATCTGTACTGATGTTAATCCAGCTCCCTCACACTGTCACTCAGTAACCCCTCTCTCTCCCCCCAGCACCATGTGTTACTGACTGTATCTGTACTGATGTTAATCCAGCTCCCTCACACTGTCACTCAGTAACCCCTCTCCCCCCAGCACCCTGTGTTACTGACTGTATCTGTACTGATGTTAATCCAGCTCCCTCACACTGTCACTCAGTAACCCCTCTCTCCCCCCAGCACCCTGTGTTACTTACTGTATCTGTACTGATACTAATCCAGCTCCCTCACACTGTCACTCAGTAACCACTGACAGAGAGAGTCCCTCTTTAACAGGGGTCCCTGACGGAGAGATTCCCTCTTTAACAGGAGTCCCTGACGGAGAGATTCCCTCTTTAACAGGAGTCCCTGACGGAGAGAGAGAGAGAGACTCCCTCATTAACAGGGAGTCCCTGTTAGAGAGACTCCCTCTTTAACAGGGGTTCCTTACGGAGAGACTCCCTCTTTAACAGGGGTCCCTGACGGAGAGACTCCCCCTTTAACAGGAGTCCCTGACGGAGAGATTCCCTCATGAACAGGAGTCCCTGATGGAGAGATTCCCTCTTTAACAGGAGTCCCTGATGGAGAGACTCCCTCTTTAATAGGGGTTCCTGATGGAGAGACTCCCCCTTTAACAGGGGTCCCTGACGGAGGGACTCCCTCTTTAACAGGGGTCCCTGACGGAGAGATTCCCTCTTTAACAGGGGTCCCTGACAAAGAGAGAGAGAGACTCCCT